>NC_087211.1:83654971-83659971 GCF_015104395.2 Macrobrachium nipponense | reverse complement strand
TCGACGCCAAATTGGGACAGGAATGGAATATCGAATGTAGGCCACAGGTCAAATAAGCCCTGGGCAATTTGGTGAGGTCATTCTTCAGCGCTGATACGGAAATTGACAGTAAAAGGTTTGAAAGGTGTAACAGGAGGAAAACCTCAAAGTGTTAGGAGAGGGTTAAGGAAAGTAAGATAGAAGAAAGAGAATATGAAAGGAGGTACAGTAAAAGGAATGAAAGGGGTTGCAGGTAGGGGCCTCAGGTATGCACGCTGCTAAGAACCTTATGTAATGCTTACAGGGAACCAACCTACCCTACGGGGTCACCATAAAATGTGGGAGTAATTTAAGCGGTTAGATAAATGCACATTATTACATATTTTGTTGAATATCAGTGTTCCAGATTTATTTGAAAATACGCCTTCAACACTTGTCACTTGATGATTATTGTAAATTAAATATTCCATTATTTTTCTCTTGGTTTTTTATTCATATATTTGAACACATTAAATAGGAAAAGGAGCATTAATATCAAACATGTTCTGCCTGCAGAAGAATCAGTACTTTTTTTTGTACTTCCTACGAAAGAATCAATAATTGTTTTTTTTTTTAGCCATTTTCAACGCTACCTTTCTAAGACCGAGCAACAGAGCCTATTATCATATCAGGTACCTATTTAATTGTGATATATTGCAACAAAATTCCAACAAAAAAAAGAGACAATACCAACGCCTTTTTCTTCGCCTACCAGAGAACCAATACTTTATTTCAGCCCTCTCCAACACCAACCTTCTAAGGCCCAGCGACATAGCCTAATTTCGTCTCCTCATCGACGTATGGTAACCTAGACCTCACGAAATTTGGCCACCCCACTATCCTAATGACCCCGTGCTATAACCACTCTTTTGAAGACTTCAAATCTGATTTGGGCCTGTTTCCACCCTCTCTCTCTCTCTCTCTCTCTCTCTCTCTCTCTCTCTCTTCCTTGGCTGTGGTCTCCTCTTAGAGTTTCGTCTACTTTTTTTATTCATTCTCTCTCTCTCTCTCTCTCTCTCTCGTAGTAGCCATCTTGCTTGGTGAGACGTACCCGAGTGAAGTCAGATTAATCACAGATATCACAAGTTTAACATACGACTAGAATTTGAGAAATATCTAGAAGTGTTCGTGAACTATCGGTGATAAGATTAGTGTGAAAATAGTAGGATAAGCGTCTTCTAAGTTAGTTTATCAAGTGTAATACTATAAATCAGAAACAAGATGGCAGTAAGTTTCCAACTGCGGGAAGAGGTGGCGTAATTTGGCGTGTTTAGCAGATTCGCAATACGATGAGGTAGCAGGAAGGGAACTGGCATTTCTCATCTATGAAATCAGCAACAGTCTCAACCAAGAAAGATACAAAAGCATTCATAGATATATTAGAAGGATATAATCCTTCAAACTGGAACAAAATCTAATGAAAACATCTTGAAAATAATTGAAGAAGTTCCAAATAAAATCCAAGTGGTCAAGAGACTCATAAAGAAAATATACATAAACCAACATATTCCGACAAAGAAAATGAATAAGGTGAATCTTGTGAATATCCTAATTGATGCATTAGGAAAAAGAATGCCAAAAGCATGCAAACTGTGTAAGGTTTGGTATAGCTAGTCAATCCACAAAACCTAATCAGAAAATGTGCTGCATGCAACATTCCGACCCATCCACAGTGTGCAGAAGGTAATACAAGATTTGAGAAAAGATACAAGAATTTTTTGTTCACATGTCTATCATGGATAGACAATGTTATTAAATCAAGATTGAATGTACAAATAGTTGAGGATGAAGAAGAAGAGGAGAAGAAGAAGAAGAAGAAAAAGAAGAAGAGAAACGGAAGAGAAGTAAACAAAATGAAATGACAGAAAAAAATAAGGAAAACAAAGAACAAGATAAAAGTATGGATGCAGAGATACTCATTGACACTACATATGAGGCAATAAAGCAGCATACTACGAAGAAATAAATTACGATATGACAACAGAAAAGCAAATCCCGAAGAGGCTCTACCAGATCTACACAATGACGGGAAAGGAGAAAAAATAGACAAGAAGACAAAATCTGCAACCTTTTGAAAGAGGGAATTGCAGATTTGGAGAAAGATGTTACTACAAACATCCTAAGATATGTCAAAACTATGAAATATATGGAAATGTGCATACGTTAGATGGATATGGGGATGATTGCAGAGATCTGCATCCAAAATATGTAAAAACCTAAAAGAAGGAAAAGGATGTAAGTTCGACAAAAAATGCAAATATATGCACCCTGTAGCCATGAATCATAATCAAATAAATAACCAACCAAGTAATAAAATCCAAAATAAGAAAGAAACAAATAAAGAGAGAAATCAAGAATATCAGGTAAAAGAGAAAAGCAAACCACCAATGAGATATGCAGAGATGTCAGCAAAAAATTTCAAAGCATCAGCTCCGAAATTCTACTCAAGAGATAATAACTGTATTTATTATGCAAGAGGATATTGCAGAAACGGAGAAAATTGCAGATTCAGACACAAAATGAATAATTATGATGAAGGAAGATCAAATATTATGAAAAGTTGATTTTTTTAATGTCAGAATTTCTGGAAATGAAAAAAGAACAACATACCAGACAGGAAAGAGACATGGGAAAATCCTTATTACTACCATTATTAAATGAAGGAGAAAACACGCAAACCATCATAGTGATGAATGCGCAGGGTTTAGTTATGAGTAACTCAAAAAGAAAAATAGAGTACTTAGAAGAACTAACCCAAAATGAAAAGAAAATAGATATAATGAATATAAGTGAAACCTGGTATTCCCAGAGACTGGGAATGATGATCAAATAAAAGGGTTCCAAAACTTATAGATCAGATAGAAAAAATAGAAATCAAGGGGGAACCGCAATATATGGGAAAGACAAAAAACAAGGAAAATATGAGAAATATAGTAACTCAGAATGTGAACTAATAGCGGTACGATTTGAAGAAGCTGAAAAATTGATGAACATAGTAATAATAATAGAAACCTCCTAATACTAAAGAGTTTGACTTAATAATTGAAAAATTGTTGGATGATATATGTAGAAAATCACAAGGACTGGACTATTCTCCTATCTGGTGACTTCAACTTTCCTTTCGTAGAATGGTGGAAAGAACGAATAGGAGATTGTGGTTGTACTTATACATATAAAAAAGAGAGTATAGTAGTGCAGAAGATAAGAGGCAATTTGAAAAGCTATTAGATATGCTACTAGAATACAACATTCAACAAATAAATCACCTGCCAACAGAAAGGAAAAGATCTTTAGACCTAGTATTTGTGAACGAGATGAATTATGTTAAAGAAATAATAGTTTATAATGCGAGTATTTCAGACCATAATGTCATAGAATTAACAGTTCATTCCAAAGCAAGTGGAAAATAGAGATAAGCAAGAAATGAAAAAAGTGAAGGATATGGAAAATACAAACTTCTACAGTAAAAATATAAAATGGTCAGAAATTAATGAAGAATTAAACAAAGATTGGGATAACATTTTCGTAAGTGATGACATAAGGGTAAATACGGAGATATTATACAAAATATTGGAGAAAACTAGTGGAAAAATATATACCGAAGAAGAAAAGTAATATCATTCATGCATACCAAGAGACAGAAGGATCTTGTTCCAGAAAATCAGAAAGTGGAAAAAAGGTCTTGCAAAAGAAAAAAATGCATGGAAATTATAGAACTAAAAAGTAAGATAGAAAATGCAGAACAAAGATTATACAATCAAAAGAAAATGAAAAACGGGACTTGGAAGAAAAAACCTATTAAATATCAAGCAAAACCCCAACTATTATACTCATATGCGAAGGATGATAAAAGAAGAATAGAAAAATAGGCCCTCTGAGATTGAAGGAGATTAACGAATGAAAAAAAGGAAATTTGCAACATACTGGCAGAACGATATAAGAGAGAATTCACCCCTAGAATAGATAATGAAGATAATGATATAGAAGTAAGGGAAGAAAATATGAGAAATGTATTTAGCTGACATAGAATTAATGAAGCTGATATTGTGCAGGCAATTAATGAAATTAAACAAAAATGGAGCTGCTGCAGGGCCGGATGGATCCCTCCCTGCTATTTGTTTAAAGAAAGTAGTTCATTCTATCGCAAAGCCACTTGCAATATTATTAAGACAAAGTGTAGATACAGGCAAGATTTATGATGAAGCACCAAATTAGCATATATCACCCCTACTTTCAAAAGTGGATCAAGACTAGAGGCAAGTAATTATAGGGCCTGTGAGTCTAACATCACATATTATGAAAGTGTATGAAAGGGTAATGAAGAAAATATTATGAAACATTTAATAAAAAATAATTTGTTGAATATAAGGACACACGGTTTCGTACCCGGAAAAAGTACACAAACCCAACTGTTAGTCCACCGTGAGAACTATTCAAAAAATAAAATATGAAAAGCGGAAATGAAACAGATTGTTTGGATCTAGACTTTGCAAAAGCTTTTGACAAAGTACCACCATAATATATTAGCAAAGAAAATTAGAAAACACAATATCGTGATAAAGTAGGAAGATGGTTAAAAGAATTTTTACACAACAGAAAACAGATAGTTATTGCAAACGATGAGAAATCGGATGAAACCAAGGTAATATCCGGTGTGCCACAAGGTACGGTGCTAGCTGCAATATTGTTTGTTATATGATTGAAGACATAGACAGTAATGTTAAGGATTCGGTAGTGAGTAGTTTCGCTGATGACACAAGAATAAGTAGAGAAATTACTTGTGATGAAGATAGGAACGGCTCTACAAAGAGACCTTAACAAAGTATATGATTGGGCAGAGGTAAATAGGATGGTATTTAACTCTGATAAATTTGAATCAATAAATTATGGAGACAGAGAAGGAAAGCTATATGCATATAGGGGACCTAATAATGAGACAATCACAAATAAGGAAGCAGTTAAAGACCTTGGTGTGATGATGA
>NC_087211.1:83603451-83641971 GCF_015104395.2 Macrobrachium nipponense | reverse complement strand
GTCTGGAGATTATCAATTACGTATATTTAAAAGAACTTGTTCTTCTGAAATGTTCAAAGTCGTGATAATTCCCTGGCAAGGAAAACTATTAATTTTATTCGCTTGCAAAAAAGACTTTTCTTATTATCCTCGTTTAAACTGACTTCTTTTTTTAATCACATGAATCAGACACATTAAGAAGAGGAAGAAGAAGAGGAAGAGGAAGAAGAAGAAGAAGATGAAGAAGAAGGAGGAGGAGGAGGAGGGGGAGGGAGAGGGAGAGAGAAAGGGAAGAGATAGAAATCTCACTGGTGACTATAGTCGATTCATTTAAGGTTGATTCTTGCGCCTACGAGACTTTTGTTTGGCAGCCTCTGATTGGCTGGTACCGGGAGGCAGACTGCTCGCTCAGTGGGTCATATTTTCGTTTGTAGCTTAGAAAACTAGCAATATGTTTACATTTCTTCATATATCTCACGTTTTACAAAAGATAGGAAAGTTTTGGTCATACCAAAGGATTCAGTATTAAATGTACAATTAATTAATCTTTTCCTGAAATCAATAAGTTAAAATACAAAGAAATTACAACGAGTAGAAGTGAAGGGAGAAACATTTCATTATTTATACCTGTTTTTATTCATCATCGGATTTTGCATAATTCATGAGATCAAGATTAAATGAAATCTTGTGTTTTAAAACAATAAAATCACCCTGAATACGCTGGTGCTTTCAGATTTTAAATGCGTGTAATACGTAAAGAGAAAATGAAGAATATGTTTTATTATGTTGCATCCGTACTTGACTCGGTTTGACAGTAGTGCCGAGAGACGCAAGATTTCGCGGGGCTGGTCCTCTCAGCTAGAGCCGTTGGCGTGTTGGCAGTTGCCAATTGGCGATATGAGAAGTTTGTAGTTTCGAGACTGTGTATTTACCGAATTATTATGTCATTAAATTTTCTATAAATAAATGCATAGAATTCCCATTATGACTTTCGAACATTTTTACTCAAATATTATATGTCCGTATTTCTGGACATATCTGATAAAAGAAAAGTAAATAATCAGATGGATGCATCTGGGTGTTGGCTTCAATTTAGTCTAAGTGAGAAATGTGCATGCTTTATGAGGCTCACTGATAAATAACAGAACTTGTTTCTCTGGCCAATAACATCAAAAGCTTATGGTTTTCATATTTTCACTCAATAAACAAAAGTACAAATGTTTCTTTCTTACCATAAAATTTGATGACGATGTAACGAATATAATATACTGTCTTTTTCAGAATTGCTTGAGTTACTCTTACACGAGAATGTTTATCTCCTTTATATACATGTTACACTTGACAACATGTCTACACTACAACAATGATTGGGAAAAATTTGCTTAGTTTTCTCCTGAGGTAGTTGATTATTCTTGAATCACTTAATTCTTACCTGAGATAGAATAGCTCCCGTAACCGTTCCCACAGCCCTGCATAATTGTATATATATAGTACATGTAGGATAATGAGACTAATCAGAAGACTGTTATATCTTCATCTTTTTAAACAAAAAGAATGGAAATTCATGCAGATGTATTATGCCATAAACACAAAAGAAAGTCATACACAGTAGGTTTACATTGGTATGTCATTAGGCTATCAATATGAACAAAAAGAAATTAAAATCTTAAAAATTTTCTTACGTCATCATTATTTGAAAAAATAAATAAAGGAAAATCATACATATATACATAGTCATGTCATTACCTATTGAAACAAAAAGAATGGGAAATTATAGATACATTGATATCCCCTTTTCTTTTATCAAACCAAGTAAAAAGAGTTTATAAAACAGATATGTACATTGTTATGCCATTAAATATTAAAAAAAGGAAACTCATATGGATATACTGTAGTTATGAAATTGCCTATCTAAAAATTGGAAAACTATAGAAACACTGTTACGTCTTCAACTTTTTAAAAACAAATAATGGAAAATTATTGATATATATCATCACTGTCAGTGTCATCCTCTAATTTCTTAACGTGGTGAAAACATTTCTTCCAGTCTTCTGTTGTAACTTTGTCTATCGCCAGTCTCGTAAGCTGCTCAACAGTTTTCAAAGATTGATTTGCATTAGAGTTATTTTTTCTGATATCCCCCTTTATTTGAGCCCATATAAGTTCTACGGGTTAAACTGACAATAATATGGTGGCAGTCTGAGCACATCATGACCATTTGCACGGGCTATCTCATCTATCACATACCTCTGTTTTTCTTTGTGACACTTGGCAATCTGCAGCAATTTTGGCTTTGTTGCTGATGGGTCGTGGGTGACGTTATTAGAAGAAAGCCACTCTATGACTTCACTTTTTCTGTTGCTGGTTGTTGGCACTTTATTTTCTATTTTGCTATGGTAGGGAGCATTGTCCATTATGATTAGAGATCTATCTTCTATATTAGGCAATAGTTGTTCCTTAAACCACTTTAAAAACCTTTCATGGTCCATGGAATCATGGTAGTCCCCTTTGGCACCATTTTTTGACCTAAACAATAATAGCGCATCTTTGACAAACCCCTTCTCACTCCCCGCGTGCACCACAATAAATCTTGACCCCTTTCCAGTCTTAAGTTTGGGTCCTATTTCGCCTTCATCCGTTGTCCAGCACTGACGTACACATTAATTTTGGTTTATCCAAGTTTCATCCAGGAATACTTCATGTTTACGTTCAGTTGGACTACAATTCCTATTATTTTCAATTAACCGTAGGTATTCAGTTCTCGCTGCCACTATATCATCACGTTCCATTAAAATTGCTCTTCCACTCGTCACTTTTTTGTACCGGAATCCAAGCCCTCTCACAATTTTCCATAACGTTGTTCTTCCACCATTAAACTTTACCGGGTCTTCCTTCACTTTTTCCAGTAGGGCATCTAACGTTGGGAGCTCTCCTCTCTCGTAAAAAGACAAAATATCCTTCCGAATACACTCATTTTCAAAATTATCCACCTTGTCCTTCACTCGGATCCTCTTCCTGGGATATACAGGTGAAGCGAAAGGGACGTTGCCACACTCAGATGACTGTCGCTTGATTTTTTTAACTGTGTTGGTTGGCACTCCTGTAGCTTTGGCGGTCTTCTCAAATACTTTATTTTTTGAGTCTGCTCCCCACTGTGAGCTGAAGTAACGATGAACATTCATTATAATGTTGCGAGCTTGACTTGCAAATCTGGAAACGGTGTGACGATTGGTGCTGTCATCTCGAGACATCTGCTTGAAAAGAAAAAGAAATCTTGCTTAGTTCGTTGCTGTTTATTGCTCCACTGAGATTATTATTTCATATCACTCAATTAAGTCTCTGATATCTCTTTCGTTTGAAAATATATTCATATAAGAAAATTAGAAACAATATGTTGAAACCAACCTCATTAAAACTAAGGATGAGCTGAAGAGTGCGAAGTAGGTCCGTAGATTTCAAATTCTTTCCTGGACTGAATTTCCCGCCCGCGGCCAGCCTACACCTCCAACGATACCAGATGCATCCATCTGATTATTTACTTTTTTTTTTATCAGATATGTCCAGAAATACGGACATATATGATATTTGAGTAAAAATGTTCGAGTCATAATGGGAATTCTATGCATTTATTTATAGAAAATGTAACGACATAATAATATCGCCAATTGGCAACAGCCAACGCGCCAACGGCTCTTGCTGAGAGGACCAGACCCAACGATGTGTCTCGCGGCACTATTGTCAAACCGAGTCAAGCACGAATGAAACATAATAAGACATATTCTTCATTTTTTCTTTACATATTACACGCATCTAAAATCTGAAAACACCAGCGTATTCAGGGTGATTTTATTGTTTAATAACACAAGATTTTATTTTATCTTGATCCAATGAATTATGCAAAATCCGATGATGAATAAAAACAAGTATAAGAATGAAATGTTTCTCCCTTCACTTCTACTCGTTGTAATTCCTTTGTATTTTAACTTATTGATTTCAGAAAAAGATTATTTAATTGTACATTTAATATTGAATCCTTTGGTATGACAAAAACTTTCCTATCTTTTGTAAAACGTGAGATAAATGAAGAAATGTAAGCATATTGCTAGTTTTCTAAGCTACAACGAAAATATGACCACTGAGCGAGCAGTCTGCCTCCGCTACCAGCCAATCAGAGGCCGCAAACAAACGTCTCGTAGGCGCAAGAATCTACCTTAAATGAATCGACTATAGCTTTGCTTGAGAGGGAGAGAGAGAGAGAGAGAGAGAGAGGGCTCAGCTGTGAATGAAACTGAATGAAACTGTACATGGTGAAAAAGAGAGAGAGAGAGAGAGAGAGAGAGAGAGAGGAGAGGGCTCAACTGTGAATGAAACTCTACATGGTAAAAGAGAGAGAGAGAGAGAGAGAGAGAGAGAGAGAGAGAGAGGTCACCAGTGATTGCCTTCGGTTGACGAACGAAATGGCAAATGGTAGAGAGAGAGAGAGAGAGAGAGAGAGAAGCCTCTCACTTTGATTATATCCTCGGTTGAATAAAGTGGCAATTTCATTTCACAGACTCAATCTTACCTCAGGTTCTTTCTGGAACAGAATTGCCCATGTAGTTAATATATTAATTATGGCATTGACAATATTAATAAAATTGTTACATGCATAATAATTTTAATCACAGGTACAAATACAAGCTCTAAGACTCTTGAAATAATAATAATAATAATAATAATAATAATAATAATAATAATAATAATAATAATAATAATAATACAAGATCCCTGAAAAGGAATCTAGAAAAACTAGAGGCTGAAGTAGCTCCAGGACTCATGCAGAAGAGTGTGATCCTAGAAACGGCACACAGTAAGAAAAGTGATGGACTCCTAAGGAGGCAGGATGCAACCCGGAACCCACACTATAAAATACCACCCAGTCGAATTGGAGGACTGTGATAGAGCAAAAAAAAAAAAAAAATAAATAATAATATTCTTTGGTCTCTGGCTTCTAGCAATCCAGATTAGGCTATGAGAGGCGCTATTATAAGATCCGGCAGCGTCAAAGCTTGTTTTCACCCCTTCCCCCGCCCCCCCCCCCCCCCCCCCCCGCCACCCCCCTCCCCCCCACCCCCCATATCTCTCTCTCTCTCTCTCTCTCTCTCTCTCGAAGAAATGACGGTAAAGACCAAAACTGCTTTGTGAACTCATGCTAAGTTTGAGACCTCATTTTTTTTTTTTTTTTTTTTTTTTTTTTTTTTTCCTGGAAATGTTCAAAGTTTTGAACGAGTTCAAAGTCAGCGCCTCTCGCTTGCATTCCCGGCTGGGAAGCGTGGGAAGACGAGACGAACTAAAAATAATAAAAACAAGAATAGGAAAAATGAATCTGAATATTGCTTCCTTTCCCTGTCGAAGAAGAGGATTGTTTTTATCAAGTGTAAGTCGCCAATGCTGTGATGGTAATCATTATGTATAATGGGCTTTATAATAATAATATCCTTTATTTCAGCTCAGGGTCATATACATGGAACATACTATGTCTGTCCGTCCGTCTTTCATTCAATCACTGCCTAACGGCTGGTCCGATGGGTATGAAACTTGGCAGGGTTATAGTGGGGACCCTTAAGATGGTTTATAATGGGGTTTTATCCTACCACTAACCTCCTCCATTCGTAGGGGGTGGGGGTAAGAATGGATTCCCTGAAACAAGGCTGGTTGTACCCGTAGACTTAGTTACTTTACGAATTTATCATATATAATTTCTGTATACATATGACTTATCATTTGGAAAAGAATACTATAGGGTAAACATCAATGACATAATAGTTAAAAAAACACTAGTGAGTCACTAAAAATCAGCAGATGAATATGCTTTTACTAAGGATTGGTAAATTGCTAGTATAATAATAATAATAATAATAATAATAATAATAATAATAATAATAATAATAATAATAATAATAATTCTGAATGTCAATTTCTTTCCCTGTCAAAGGAGAGGTTTTTTTTTGATCATGTATAAGTTGCGAATGCTGTGATGATAATAATAATAATAATAATAATAATAATAATAATAATAATAATAAATAAATAATAACAATAATAATAATAATAAATAATAATAAAATAATAATAATAATAATAATTAAATAATATAATTGATTCTGAATATCAAATCATTTTCCTATCGAAAGAGAGGATTTTATCAGGCATTAGTCAGGTGTAACTGGAGGAACATCTCGCATTTGCACTACGAACCAGCTGTTACGAGAAGATAAAGAAAATATAAACGGAGGTACAGTAAAACGAAACGGGAGGGGTCGCAGCTAATCCCCTAAGGGACGCTGCACAGAATCTTGAGCCATGCTTACAGTGTACCGCACTGTTGTGATAAGCGAATGTATAAATATATTGTCAAAATACTAAACTAACCAATAATAATCAGATATCTACTTTGGAAATTAGAAGTAACTAATAAAACCAAGGAGTGATCCGACCTCCAGCTTACTCGGACCGCGTGCTTAAAATCTACGGTCAAATAGAGCATTGTTTCACCAACGATAATTAAAATAAATACGCTATATCTTATCAGAAATAATTGGCATGTACTGTTTAACATGAACATTTCTTATTTTTTACATTTTCATTCCAATAAATAAATAAAAAATATCCTTATCCAGAAATAATTTTTGGAAGTACTGTTTAACATTGATTTCTTATTTTTTACATTTTCATTCCAATAAATAAATAAAAAATATCCTATCCTAAAATTTTCAGACTTTTTTAGGCTGTTCCATAGATCATTCCTACCCCCTGAACGAGAACAATAACCTGACGACAAAAACAAGAGCAGCAACAACAGGAAAGTAGTTTGTAAGGCTTACTCCCCGAGTAAGCGACGAATCCTGGGTTTTCTAGAAAACACATCTAGGGTGAGTTTCCTCCAAACAGGATAATATGGTGCGTGGCAGGTGACTGACACATCCCAAGCCAATAGGCAATTTTACGCTTCGTTACCTAGCAACCGACGCCATCTCATTCTCCAGGGAAATGAAGACTCATTACCCCTTTGCAATCCAATTCTTTGTTTACAGGAATTTCCAGTACGGCTGTAAACTACCTGATTTCTTTTTTGTCATTTCTCTTCTCCTTCCCATCAGTTTAATCCCCAGTAGAGCTCGCTGTCTTTAAGCGAGCGAGCGTCTTCCTTCCGGCTGACCGGACCTCGACGGGCTCACTTCATAAACGGTGCTGGCTGATGTTTCACGACGGATATGTCTTTTTCCGAGACTCATTATCTATCCGGGCTTGGGACCGGCTCTGAATATGGGCTGGGTTTTCAGTCGTTATGTCCCACACATAAAGACAAAAAGTGATTTCCAGGCTATTTTGACAAAAGATTAAAAAAAAAGAAAAAAAAAATTATTTAAAGAATTTGAATATTACTTCATATATTTTCTTTTATCCCAATGGCCTCTATATAATGTTGGAATTCTACATTATTCAACAGCTTGTGTATTATTTATATATATATATATATATAATATATATATATATATATATATATACGTATATATATATATACATATATATATAAATATATGTATATATATATATATATATATATATATATATATATAGCACATGGCTCAGAAATAAAGTCGAAACCGGTCAGGGCTAACCCCCACGTCTCCTACTTTTCATTGTGGTATTGTGTGACACACACACACACACACACACACACCACACATATATATATTATATATATATATATATGTATGTAAAAATATTTATATTTTTAGGCATATCTCCAGCCTACGTCTGGAGTAGGTTTCATCACCACATCCACCCAGTTAAAGACTTCCAACTATCCTATTTGAAAAGGAGACTCCTTCAAATATTGAAGTTTCCCCTCTTCTGTGCAGAAGTGGTAATGAGTCAGCCTGATCCCTAATTACAAAAACCAATATTATGAAGTCATCTATTGTCTAAAAGCAGATTTGGGACAAGTCTCTCTCTCTCTCTCTCTCTCTCTCTCTCTCTCTCTCCTGTCTAAACCCGCTGTCGATACTGAAATTACTTGCTTTATTGGAGAGAGAGAGAGAGAGAGAGAGAGAGAGAGAGAGCATCTGGCAATACTGAATATTTGTTTTACGTATAGGGATTTGTTTGCTAAAATCGCCTAAACAAAGCCTAAACTGTCTCTGTAAATGATTGTCCTGTGTGGGCATTTGTTTACCTAAATTGCTTAATTAAGCAAATCCTGAAGTTTCTTTCCCTGATTCTCGTGTGTACGCTTTTTGTTTACCTAAATGGTTTTTTTTTTTTGCCTAAACTGTTTGTTTACTTAAATTGTTTGTTTACCTAAATTGTTTGTTTGCCTAAATTACCTAAATGATTGTCATGTGTAGACTGTGGTTTGCCTAAATTAAACAAAGATTAAAAACAAAGCTTTTAACTTTGTTTAAAAGATCCTCACGTGCAGACTTTTGTTTACCTAAATTGTTAAAAACAAAGCCTAGACTTTCACTGAATGAATCTCGCGCGAAGACTTTTTGTTTACCTAAATAGTTTAAGCAAAATCTAAAATGTCTTTAACTGATTCTCGTGTGTAGACTTTTGTTTTCACAAAATCAGCAGAGTGTAGACTTTTGTTTATTCAAATTCAGCAGAGTGTAGACTTTTGTTTACCCAAATTCAGCAGCGTGTAGACTTTTGTTTACCAAAATTCAGCAAAAAAAAAAAAAAATAAACAAACAAATGCCACTTGTGACTATCGACGGATGAAACCCAGACTTCTTACTGTTCATTTGAATAATGGCAGCTATTTGTTTTCCTGACCAATAAAGGCACAAAGGGGGTAGGGGGGAGCGGGGGGGGTCTGGGGGACTTTGTCGTTTAATTAAAACGCGACCAAAAAGCGACAGGTCATTAAACATGCATTCAATGACCAATTATAAACTCTAATGGACTTGTAATTACCGGCTGAATTGAATTGCAATTTTTTTGTGTGTACGTACGTGTGAGTTTGTGTACGTGTGAATGAAGTTTCCCTCCCCCCCCGCAGTCATGTTTGTATAAACAGATATCGTAAGTTACGTGAGTGGCTTTTGTTTTGCTTTGAATGTTTTTTTTTTTTTAGTTTATTATTTTTAGTAATAAATTTAAAATTCATTCACTAATTCCCCAAATCTTCAGTATGACAGATGACTCATTTTTCAAAGCACATTGGAATCAGTTCTTTAATCGCTTCTGGATACATGACTAGACACAACCATACGCGAGACACATTCCTAACATTTAGAAATAATCACTATCAAAAATTAATTAGAATTTGGGGACTTTTTTTGCTGCAATTAATTACAGAATTAATTAGATGATAATGATGACTACAGCAAGCCAATGCTTCCTGAGTTAAAATTGTGTTCTAAATAGATCTACGAAGAATTACATCCCAAACACTTTATAAATATTGTCATAAACATTAATTATAATTAGTGGGCTTGTTGGCGCAATTAATTATAAGAATTAATTAGATGATAATGATGTACTTAGCTAGATAATGTTTGCTATAACAGTAGTATATTAAAATCTTGCTCTAAATAGTTATTGATAATTAATTCCTAACATTGTAGAAATATATTATCATATAGAAAAATATGAATTATGGTGATTTGTGGTGCAATTATTTATACAATTAATTGCATAAATAATTAACTGAGCAGGTCCGACGAAATACAAAAATTCGAGAAAAATATTCGACAAAAATTTAGAAAATTCGACCGAATAAAAATTCGAACCAAATGCAAAATTCAACAATATCTAAAAATTCTACAAAATAAAAGTATCCAACAATATCTCAAAATTCGACAAAATTAGAACAGATTCTACAATATCTCACAATTCGACAAAATCTACAAATTCGACAATATCTAAATAATTCCCCAAGATCCTAAAAAAGGAAAAAAAAATAAAAAAAAAAACGCGACAAAATCTAAATATATCCCAAGATCTAAAAATAAAAGAAAATCTTAAACTTCGATAAAAAAAAAATTCGTAAAAAAAATTGACAAAACCTAAAAAAAAAAAAAAATCATCTATGAACCGAACGGTAACCTTTCATGAATAATAAAATCCCGCGGGGGGGGGGGGGGGGGGGGGACAGGCAGAAACTTTGGAGATTCTTCACAAACAACGACAAATTAAACCTTAAACAAAATGGGTTTAATTATTTATTTTCTGTTTACATTCTTCAAGTCAGTTACCAGTGATACCATGCCATTAATGGAACTGAAACCTTGTCATTATTGGAAGTGAAACCACGCCATTAATGGAACTGAAACCTTGTCATTATTGGAAGTGAAACCACGCCATTAATGGAACTGAAACCTTGTCATTATTGGAAGTGAAAACCATGCCATTAATGGAACTGAAACCTTGTCATTACTGAAAGTGAAACCATCCCATTAAAGGAAGTGAAACCATCCCATTAATGGAAGTGAAACAATCCCATTAAAGGAAGTGAAGCCATCCCATTATTGGAAATGAAACCATGCCATTAATGGAAGTGAAACCATCCCATTAATAGAAGTGAACCCATCCCATTATTGGAAGTGAAACCATCCCATTAATAGAAGTGAAACCATCCCATTAAAGGAAGTGAAACCATGCCATTAATAGAAGTGAACCCATCCCATTAAAGGGGAATTGAACACATGCCCATTAATGGAAGTGAACCCATCCCATTATTGGAAGTGAAACCATCCCATTGACGGAAGTGAAACCATCCCATTAAAGGAAGGAGACCCATTCCGGTAATAAGGAAATAAAACTATATAATTTGGTCCCTGAACTCTCTCTCTCTCTCTCTCTCTCTCTCTCTCTCTCTCTCTCTCTCTCGTAACCTCTTATCATTGACTGACCCTCACTCCGCCTTTCTTTCCTCCAATAAAAATAATAAAAAAAGAAAAATATAAAATTTTTTGAAAAATTCTTCTGAAGGAATTTTATTTTTTTTCTTACACATTTCCTCGGCGGTAGACTTTGAAGACCAGATCGCTCCTATTTTCCACACGGGGAGAGAGAGAGAGAGAGAGAGAGAGAGAGAGAGAGAGTTCCTAGAAGTTACAAGGATTAGGATGTCTCGAAGGCTTATTAGTTCATCCAAGGAGAGAAAGGCGAGAGAGAGAGAGAGAGAGAGAGAGAGAGAGAGAGAGAGAGAGAGAGAGAGTTCCTAGAAGTTACAAGGATTAGGATGTCTCGAAGGCTTATTAGTCCATCCGAAGAGAGAAAGGAAGAGAGAGAGAAAGAGAGAGGCAGTAAGAGAGAGAGAGAGAGAGAGAGAGAGAGAGATGCAGGAAAAGAGATAGAGAGAAAAGACAAAAGTAGAAGATAGAGATGAGAGAAGAGAGAGAGAGAGAGAGAGAGAGATGCAGTAAAAGAGATAGAGATAAAAGACAAGTAGAGAGAAGAAGTAGAGAGGAGAGATAGAAGAGAGAATAGGGGGGGGGGGGCGTGTGATTAGTAAGGAGGGGGGGGGCGGCTGTAACCTTATCTTTCTCCCAGTCATTGTAAATAGCTGGTTCTTTTGGGGGGGGGTGGGGGGGGGGTGAGGGGGCGGGCGCTTTGTTTCCTGGCACCCACGAAACTTCATTTCGGGCTGTTCAAAGGATCGGAGGAAGAAGAAGAGATAAGAGAGAGAGCAGACCGGGTCCAGCCAGTCGTCGACAGAATTTCGCCTTTCGACCATGTTCTATCGATAGTAATAAACTTCTTCCTTTACTTTGCGGAGTCCGCTCTGCTCCTCTCGCCTCTCTTCTCTCTCTCTTTCTCTCTCTCTTCGTCCACGAGTTCGGTTCAATGTTTCGAATTGTCGGAAACTTTTTTATTTATTATTTTTAATTTTTATGTATCCCTACTACAGAGTGATTAACTCTCTCTCTCTCTCTCTCTCTCTCTCTCTCATCCTGTCTGTGTCTTCTGTCTGTCCTCTCTCCTCCCCTTTTGTATTCTCCTTGCTTTCTTCTTCTTCTTCTTCTTCTTTTTTTGGAAGCAAGTGCCTGTTAGCTCCAGTCCACAGCAGTTTCGAACCAATCCCCGTCATGTGGTCTGCGTAGCCCTCCTGCCTCTCTCCCTCCCTCCCCCCTCTCTCTCTCTTCTCTCGTCTTCTACTGTACTATCTCATTGCGTCTTCTTCATTTCTTCTTCTGATCTTGCTTTCCTCCTTCCTTTTTCCTTATTCTTCTTCTTCCTTCTTTTCTTCTATTTCTGTCTCTTTCTTCTACTTTGAAGCAATATTCACAATCTCTCTCTCTCTCTCCTTCTCTTTCTATCTTTTTCTTCTTTTTACTTCATCTCTATTTTCTATCTGTCCTCCTCCCCTTCTTCTTCTCATTCTCCTTCTTCTTCTTTTTCTTCTTTTCTATTTCTGTCTCTTTCTTCAGTTTTTGGAAGCAATATCCACGAATTCAGCCCTATGTCTAGAACATCCTCGAAACCATGGGAAACCTTATTCTTTCGTGTGTGTGTGTGTGTGGTGTGTGTGTGTGTGTGTGTGTATGTGTGTGTGTGTGCGTGAGTGAGTATCTTTCCCTCCAACGGTAATTAACTTCAAACTCGAAAGTAATTTCTCCTCCCCTTTTTTCGAATCCCGTCTCCGCGCCTCTATGGCTGCGTTCATTCGGCAATCTTCCCAGACAGATTACAGCCCATTTCATCGCTTGAAAAGGGGCCCGTAATAGTATATATATATATATATATCTCCGGGCGATGCCGGAAGCTAGTCATCCGTTAACCTGCTGAACGTTTAAAGCTTCGTTTCTCTCTCTCTCTCTCTCTCTCTCTCTCTCTCTGTCGGTGCAGGGGGGGGGGGGGGGGGGGTCCCGGGGGGGGGGGGGGGGGGGGGGGGGGGGGGTGGAGACGGCGGCTGCGGGTGGGATGGGATTAGGTAGTACATGATTTGGGGGGGGGGGGGTTGGTTGGATCCTGGGGGAGATGGGACCTTTACAGACCTTACAGTTCGTTCGGGTTGCCCCAGGTCCCTCAGTGTGAGGCGCCTCTAATGTCTACCAGAGAGTTGCTAGTACATCTTCCGGTATATTTTGCATCTTCCAATCTTGGATGGTCTGGGATGCAGTTTAGATATTTGTCGAGCTTATTCTTAAACAAACATCTACGCTCACTCCTGATATATTCCTCAGATGAGCTGGCACGCATTGAATAGACGCTGCATTATCGATGCTGCGTGCGTATGGATTAAATGTTCTGTGTGCTTTGTCCTTATTTTTCCTGGTATAGTTTTGGGCACTATTAATCTACCTCTGCTTGCTCTTTCTGAATATTTTTAGTTTCCATGATATTTCTGTTATTCCTTCTATCTGTTTCCATGCCTGAATTATCATGTAGCGTTCTCTTCTCCTTTCTAGACTATATAATTTTAGGATTGTAGTCTTTCCCAGTAGTCTAGGTCCTTAACTTCTTCTATTCTAGCTGTAAAGGACCTTTGTACACTCTCTATTTGTGCAATATCCTTTTGATATGTGTGGGTACCATATCATATTGCAATATTCAAGTGGACTACGAACATATGTTTTATAAAGTATAATCATGTGTTCAGCTTTTCTGTTTTGAAGTGCCGTAACAATTCCCATTTTTGCTTTACATTTTGCCAACAGAATGGCTATTTGATCATTGCATAACATGTTTCCTATTCATCATACACCAAGGTCTTTAACTGCTTCCTTATTTGTGATTGTCTCATTATTAGGTCCCCCTATATGCATATAGCTTTCCTTCTCTGTCTCCATAATTTATTGATTCAAATTTAGCAGAGTTGGATGGGAAAAGATTGGGGTGGTGGAAGTCCTCGAGGGGGGAGGGGGACTGGGGCTGGGTGGGGGTGGGGGGGCTGGGAAACTGGGGGGGGGGTGGGAGGGATGAATGGAATTAGATAGGACAAGATGGGAGGGGGCGTGGTCGGAAAGGAAGTCTTAAGATGATGCAATCTTTTGTTTATATATTTATCTTTTTTAACGAGGAAAGGCGTATACTCTTATGGCCAGGGTTGTGAATTTGGGGTGGGCCATCTACTTGGTATTCCAGTGAGCTGGTCATTATCAAGCAAAATATTGACATAAATAAATAAAAAAAATCATTTACTTAACATATTCTCTTTCAGATAACACTATCCATGACTGGCGCATCTTCCGTGAGCGTCCGCCCGGATATATGCTTACGAAACTACTCATATTTATCTTCCAACAAAATTTTGTAGCAAATCTCCTGGATATTTTAAAATTTTATTCAACATCATTAATTCCCAAAGTTCTCCGACCCGTGATTTCACATTTCGTCACAGGAAGTTCTGATTTGAAATGACGCGTAAAAGGCAAAGCAAAATTGCTGTTGAAACATAATTTGTTTTAAAATATAACAATTTATTATTTTTTTCATTTTTGGTTGGCTACTTATTTCCTAACCTTGTCAGATAATAATCAAACGAGAAATTGCTAGACTCTTTGCTTTCCATCTAATGAAATAAAAATAATAATAATAATAATAATAATATAATAATAATAATAATAATAATAATAATAATAATAATATAATAATAATAATAATAATAATAATAATAATAATAACGTCTCTTGTAATTATTTACTTATATAATAATTTTAATAATACCTGAAAAGTTTTATTCTTAATATACTGCATTCCAACCGTTTCCTACTTGTACGCTATAAGTTTCCTACTTTCATGCAACATATTTCCTACTAGTCTGTGACACGTTTCCTAATTGTGTGAGATAAGTTTCCTACTTGCATGCGATAGGTTGCCTACACGAATGTGATAAGTTTCCTACTTATATGCAATAACTTTCCTTCTTGTTTGTGATACGTTTCCTACTTGTGAGAGATGAGTTTCCCTCTTGTCTTCAAGAAAAACATAAAGAATGGGAATCTTGTGACTTAAACCAATCACATAAACAATTCCTGTCCTACATCTTGAGGTATACAAAAACAACGTTGTTAATCGCCTCACAAAAAAAAAAAAAAAAAAAAAAAAAAACACACACCACACACGTCATTACTGCTTTCCCCATACCGCCATAAACATCCTGCTTATAAATCTTATCAGCTGGTGGGATACGACTCCATGACGTAGCACCGAAGATAAATTTCGGATTCATAATGTATTTCTTATGATAATTAGACAGGATTTTCCTTTTGCTATATTCATTACGCTGACGTTTTTATGATGGCGTATGTACCGAACTGTAACATCGCAGGGACTTTATTGCGTAATATTAAAAAGCAGTTTAAGCATTGGATTGGCGAGGAGTGATTCGTACCAATCGCAGATATATGAACTTTCTTCCCTTGTGGTAAAAATTGGTACACTTATGCACGAAGGTATTCTGGAACAACTGTGGAAGTGTAAGTACCATTGAAACAAATGTAAAAAGTTGATTAGGAATTCCTTCTGGCAAAAGGTTTTCCAAATTAGCCAATAAGGATTAGACTACACCTTCAAATCATTGAAATAAAAGTAAAGCAATCTATTAAGAAATCCTAAGTGTCCATAGGTGTGACAATCAGCTTTAGGTTGTAAACAACGAGTGGGGAATAAAATTTTAGCCAGTCGTCCTGTCTGAATCTCAAAAGGAACCAATTAAAGTCTGTCCTAGAAGGATTCAGATACTGAATACTTGCACTATTTACTTGGATGGTCTTTTTGTCCAATCGACAATTTTTGATACTGTGGTCTAGGGCCACTTTTTAAACAGTTTTGGATGATTTTATCATTAGTAATCCTTCTAAAGAGGGGAGAGTTAATATGACTATTGTAGAAAAGAGGCATTTTTTTTTATTTTTTAACTTTGATTTGGTATTGAAAAATTACGTAATAGATTTTATCCATGAAAACAAAAAAACTGTTGGAATTCACTAAAAATCTAAAAATTTTAGATTTATAATTTAAAGAAAAAAAATATTTTTAGAATTACAATTTAAAGTTAAAAAATAAATAGCTTGTGGTTTGACAAAAAATTTAAAGTTAAAAAATAAAATATCTTGTGGTCTAACAGGAAGTTCATATAATTTTTTTTTAGACCACAAGATATTTTATTCTTTAACTTTAATTTTTTTAACTTTAAATCAAATCGTAAATCTAGAATTTTTTTTTTACTTTAAATTGTAAATCTAAAATTCTGCCACAGGATTCACATATCAAAAACCTATTTACTGGCATTCAGAATAAACTACCGACCAGAATTCTCCCACAAATACATTTTTGGGATTTTATTTCGCTATATACTGATGAAGAAATCAAATTCTCTGGTACCTCAACATCAATTTCCTTCTTGAATTTCAGGGATTGTTTGAACTAGAAAATTACATTTGCATAAAAGTGGACCTTTTTTTTCAGAATTGCATAGACCGTTTAACTCAATTCGATTCTCGTGACGTATCCCTTCACAAATTCGTTAAAATGAGAATTTCTGTCATAAAGTATTATGGTCCTATATAATTTTTAGGCTGCCCTCTTCTCTCTCTCTCTCTCTCTCTCTCTCTTCTCTCTCTCTCTCTCTCTCTCTCTCTCTCTCTCTACAAGAGTTCTAACTACAGAAGGAATTAGATCGAGCTTGAACAATAGAGAAGGAAATATATTATGACCCCTAAATATTTTTAGGCTTTCTCAGGAGGAGGAGGAGGAGAAGGAGGAGGAGGAGGAGGAGGAGGTCGAGAGAGTGATTAACGGGTATTGTTCTCCCACAATGCCATCATCTGTTTAAACCACCAACGTCTTCAGATTTTCTTCTATAAAAATGAAGAGGAATATTTTGATTCCTGGTATGTCTATGGATTCCCAAATTCTCAGGAATTTATGCAGTGTAAAATAGCAACTTTCTCTTCTTGTTTATGCATCAAATTTTGTGCTAATCCTCGACTTTTACTTATTACTTGAAACAGCCGAACTTAGTTCAAATGAAGAGGTTGGAATATGGACAAGACAGGTATAACTTTTGTTTTGTTATGAACATTTTCGCTTTCTCGGGGAGTAAGCCTACAAACTACTACGTTGTTGTTGTTGTTCGAGGGGGTAGGAAACGTCGATGGAAGAGCCTAAAAAGGTCTGAAAAAGGTGTTTCGCGTTGAGTTAAAGATACGGGAATTTTAGGATAAGATATTTATGATTTATGCATTAGAATGAAGATGTAAAAAAATAAATAATGTGCATGTTAAACAATACAGAACAATTATTATTTCTAATAAAATATAGTATATTTATTTTAATTTTCGTTGGTGAAACAAGGCTCTAATTGATTGTGGATTTTAGCAAGTGTCCCGAGTAAGGTAGAGGTCGGATCACACCTTGTTTAGTCTAGGTTTTTATTTATGTTTGTTGTAATGCACTTAAAGAATCTCGTTTGTTGCAATGTACTTTATAGAATCTTGTATGTTGCAATGCATTTAATAGGAGCATGTTTGTTGCAATGCACTTTACACGAGTGTTAGTTGCAATGTACTTTATAGAATCCTCTTTGTTGCAATCGAAGTGTGTTTGTTGCAATGCACCTCGTACAAGTGTTTATTGCTACACAACACACAGAAGCGCATTTGTTGCTAAACACTTTGCAATGCACTTTACAGGTGCGTGTTTGTTGCAATGCACTTTACAGAATCGTCCTTATTGCAGCCTAAGTGTGTTTGTTGCAATGCACTTTTTAGTAGCGTGTTTGCGGCAATGCCCTTTATAGAATCGTCTTTGTTGCAATCGAGGTGTTTGTTGCAATGCACCTCGTACAAGTGTTTGTTGTAATACACTTTTGCAATACACTTTACAGAAGCGTGTTTGTAGCGATACACCTTTTGAAGCATGTTTGTTGCAATGCACTCCATAGAAGCATGCTTGTTGCAAGTGTCTCTGTTACAATGTTACACATGAGAAGACGAATCATTGCCAACACAAAAAAAATATATATAAATAAATAAAAAATATTCTCCCATTTTTACTCAGAGTTCTGAGACCCTAGGATGAACTGGCAGCAGACTATCTGACAACAACTACAACTACAAATAAACCTGGAAAAAACAGAGAATGATGAATTGTCTCTCGAAAGCTATAAGGTTCATGTAACAGGTAAGCCATCGACCTCCATACAAGAGTACTGGAGTTGAATACAGTGTTTGAAATCCGACTCGAAGAATTTCTGAAATGGGGAAAATGTTTGAAAAATATATAAATTATGTTTAAAAGTTAGTCCAGGCAACGTTTATGTCTAAATTGTAATTTGATAGAGGATGCTATATTTAGGTTCAAGGGAATGTCTACGTTAGATTCAAGTGGTGGGTTCTCTCTCCTTGAAACAGAGAGAGAGAGAGAGAGAGATGAGAGAGAGAGGAGAGAGAGAGAGAGAGAGAATAAAGAGTCAGTGTTACATGTATGTAATTAAAAAAAAATTATAGATGTTCACGGGTCAAAATGACGCTACCTGTTAAAGAAATGTACAATCCCTTTCCCTAAAACTACCCAGTGGCTGACCGAGGTGTGTAAGGTGCTTCTGGACGTAGGAAAAGTTTAAAATGAAGTGGTTGAAAGGAATAATTGTTCCTAGGTGTTGAGGTAAAGGTAGAGAGGAGTCTAAAATGATCGAGGTATAATGTTAAATAGCATGTTAACATTCATACTATCTCTCTCTCTCTCTCTCTCTCTCTCCTCTCCTATATATATATATATATATATATATATATATATATATATATATATATATATATATGGAGTTTTTACAGAGTATTTATGCTGGCTTAGCCTTACTTCTAAGGCCCTTGCTCGACTGTCCGAGATAGAATGAGGGACAATCCATACATGGAATTTTATATATTATGTTCGTGGCATTTATCTTTATTTATATATATATATATATATATATATATATATATATATATATAGATATATATATAATATGATATATATATATATATATATATATATATATATATATATAATAATATATATATGGATGAGAGAGAGAGAGAGAGAGAGAGAGAGAGGACGAGAGAGAGAGAGAGAGAGAGAATTCTTGCTGAAATATCAAATTTTCGCTAAAATACATTACATGTTTTATAATCATACATATATGTGTATGTACTGAGAGAGAGAGAGAGAGAGAGAGAGAGAGGAGAGAGAGAGAGAGAGAGAGAGAACGGAAAACACACGCAGCACCAACAACAACGTTTTTAAATTTTTTTTTTTTATTATATTCGCTGCACAGCCACAATGGTGGTGGACATAAAAGAGAAGTAATAGAGTGTGGATATTGCTGTCTTTTATCTACTCCCAAACCCGGTATTGTTCGCGTCCGTACTAGGAAGAATCACTAGGAATCTGGAACACTAGGAATCTAGAACCTGCCCCCCTCCCTTTTATGAATACATAAAGGGAGAGAGAGAGAGAGAGAGAGAGAGAGAGAGAAGAGAGAGAGAGACGAGAGGAGAGAGAGAGAGAGAGAATATATACAAAATCAAAAGGTATACAGATATATTTTTTTTTTGGCAAAGATACAATGGGGAGAGATATGTGATCAGTTGGTTTATACTCGTAGTTGTGTTTTGGGATATTTTGAGCAAAATTTGAATTTGTGTATATTAGAGTCATCGGCAGGCGGTTGGTACATGAAAGTTTGTCTCTCTCTCTCTCTCTTTTATGATTCATAATTTCTATAATTTTTAAGGACCCCTCTCTCTCTCTCTCTTTTATGATACATAATTTCTATAATTTTTAAGGACCCCCCCCCCCCTCTCTCTCTCTCTCTCTCTCTCTCCTCACATTCACAATTTTCAGGGCTCTCTCTCTCTTTCATGATTCATAATTTTCAAGGATCTCTCTCTCTCACACAATTATTAAGGATCTCTCTCTCTCTCTCTCTCTCTCTTCTCTCTCTCACACAATTTTTAAGCATCTCTCTCTCTCTCTCTCTCTCTCACACACACACACACACACACACAAAAAACAATAAGCATCTTTTCTCTCTCTCTCTCTCTCTCTCTCTCTCTCTCTCTCTCACACACACACACACAATTATTAAGGATAACTCTCTCTTATGACATTCTTTCACAATTTTTAAGTATCTCTCTCTCTCTCAGCGTTTGATGACGCAATACCTTTGGCGTCTCACCAAACCAACGACGATGGGAATCCTTGGAACGATCACCACCGGAGAACTTGGAATTTATGCCCGACCAGTGGGAATTATGGGTGGGAGATTCCCAAGCCAATAAAAGTTATGGAGCAAAGTATTTGTAAAGTATTTGTAAGTTTGGTTGGAATGTGCCGAGGGCGGGGGGAGTATTAATTAAATATACTTTAGATTAATTAAATTTAAGTATGTTTCACTTTGGTAGAAATATGGAAGTATATAAATTAAATACACTGATCAAATCTATGTATATTCGACTTTAACAAAAACATGAAATTATATTGCTTAAATATACTTCAGGATAACTTAAATATATTTCACCACTCCTTTACCAACTCCTTTACCAACTCCTTTACTAACACAGCACTTACAAAGTCCTTAATCTTCTCACTTAGAAATCCCTGAACCAACTCCCTTACCATCTCTTTTAGCAACTCCTTTAACAGTTACTCCTTTAATAACTCCCTTACTATCTGCTTTACTAAAACCTCATTTACAAAGTCCTTTATCTTCTCCCTTAGAAACTCCTTTACCATCTCCTTTAGCAACTCCTTTCTTAGCTCCTCCTTTACCAACTCCCTTACTAACAATTCATTTACAAAGTCCTTTATCTTTTCCCTTAAAAACTGCCGACGCAACTCCTCAAGAATCTCCTTTATCAACTCCTTTATCAGCCACTCCTTTACCAACTCCTTTACACGGACTCCTTTAAACCATCCCCGAAACACCATGCAGGTCTCATCTTCCCTTCATTATGACTCTAACGACGCTAATAGCTTAATAGTCTTAGCTCCTTCGCTCAAGAAATTGTTAAAAGCTTCGCTCCTAAATAAAGTTTTCTATGGGAGGGAGGTGGAGGGAGGGATGGATGGAGGGGGAGAAGGGAGGAAGGGAAAAAATGAGGTAAAATGAGAAGAAGAAGAAGAAGAAGAAGACGAAGGAGAAGAAGAAGAAGCAGTAAATAACGGAGAACTTAAAAGTCTTCGGAAGGGCAAATGAACTTCGCGGGATGATTTTGAGAAGTACGAAAAATAATATGAGTATTTTATCCTCCCATTCTGAGAGGTTTGTTTCTTATTTGTTTCTTGTCTTATATTACATCTTTCTTATTTCTTTTTCGTTTCTTCAACAAACAAAAACCTTTAGAAATCGTCAATACACAGACGAAACTAATTCTAGATTCTGGTGAGGTCGAATGCTATGCAAATAACTTGTTTTTTTTTTTTCCCAAAATAACTAGGTTTCTTTATGATAGGTTTATAAGACAATACTAAATAAATTGGTATCTACAATAATGCAATCGGTTAAAGACTAATTATAATATGTATAATATATATATATATATATATATATATATATATATATATATATATATATATATATATATATATATATATATATATATATATATATATATATATATGAAACGATAGAGTACCGCTGCCAGGCCTTACGATTTCCCGTCCTTTACTGAGCAGACGAGAAGTCGAAAAGTCCTCACAGCTGTACTCCATTGCTTCGCTTTCCTTCGTGGCTGTAACTTCGTTCGTCGTACAATCATAATTTTTTTTTTAAATCTTTTTTTGTGATTTTTAAAAGCTCAATACAAGACACACGCATAGAAATTTAGCTAGAGGTTTTTCGGTCATGTCTAATCCAGCAGTTTCTGCTGTTGCGTGGTTGGGCTGGAATTGAGTGAGCAAGCTACCTCCCCACTTTATGTTTATTCCATTGGAAAGGGTTCCTGGACGCCAACAAGCTCGCCTACAAAGGGAATTATTTTGGAGGGCAGGAAGACTGCTGGGTAGCCTCTACTGAAGATCTGTCTGTACAGGCTCTGCTTGGCTGAAGGTGCAGATAATTCCTTCGTCTTTTAGCGTGGAGGACTAGTTCACAGAACCAGTGGTTCACGATGAACTTTGGAGGTGCTGGGGTTGTTATAAAAAAAAAAATTTAAATAATAATAATAATAATAATAATAATAATAATATAATAATAATAATAGAGGCTGAAGTCGCTCCAGGGCCCATGCAGAAGAGTGTGCTCCTAGAAACGGCGCACATAGTGAGAAAAGTGATGGACTCCTAAGGAAGCAGGATGCAACCCGGACCTCCTCCCCCCACCCCCACATACACTATAAATACCACGTAGTCGAATTGGAGAACTGTGGGAAAAAAATAATAATGTATTCACTCTCTCCTGATTAATATATTCACGTTTTCCGTTATACTTATACCGACCTAATATAATAATAATAATAATAATAATAATAATAATAATAATAATAATAATAATAATAATAATAGGGAAAAACTCTCTATCACGACGAGAGTATATATAATATTCTAAAGGGTCCACAATAATACAAAGTGTGAAAATTCCGTGTATAATTTTGAAGACTTTACAGAAAGCTTTCGAACCCTTCCCTGGGTTCATCTTCAGTCCAAATGAACAATAAGTTACAACAAGTACAGAGGTAAATTTAAAAAACAAGAGTCGTTGTAGATCGTTGACAACGGTCGTTAGCTCGTTAATGGGCCAGGTGATGAAGAAAGAGGTTAGTTAACAACAACTATTATACCCTGTCCCCCCTATCTTCAAAATTATACACGGACTTTTTACACTTTGTATTATTGTGGACCCTTTAGAAAATAATAATAATAATAATAATAATAATAATAATAATAATAATAATAATAATAATAATAATGTTCCGCCAGAAGGACGGTGTGGCGATGGGCTCCCCACTGGGGGTCCTCTTCGCTAACTTTTATATGGGCACCGTGGGAGGAAGAGTCTTCGCCGGATGCAGCAGCCCCGCAGATATGGACGTTATATTGACGACATCTTTGTGCAAGTCGACGCCGAGGATGAGATGAGGTAGAAGCCCTCCGTTAAGCACTTCAGCAGTGCAGTGTGCTGAATTACACAGTTGAATACAGCTCCGACGATCGGCTCCCTTCCTCGACGTCCTTGTAAGCAAGACGGAAGACGGTCTCCGTACTTCCGTCTACACAAAGACGACTAATCTTGGACTTTGCCTCGACGGTGACAGCGAGTGCCTCGCCAGATTCAAAAGCACCACCGTCAGGGCCTTCGTCAGGAGAGCCCTCTCCCACTGCTCGACCTGGCAGGAACTCACCAGGATCTCGACCGCGCCTCCCAAGTACTTGTGAATAACGGATATTCAAATAGATTAATCAGTAAGGAAGTCCGTACAGCTCTGGAGATATGCTCTCCTCCCTACGAGTATGAGAAGACCTGCCACCAACAATGACACCACCGATCACGACAACTCCACGGAAGACAACGCCCCGAACGAGATACTCCTGCAGCCAATGAAAATCAAATTAGCCGTGACGTCCTGCAGCGTAACGCAACGTCCATCAACGTTACCGCACCGCTCAGGAAGTCTAGATGGCTGCAGAACCTGCAGCAACGCAACCATCGACTCGGAGAAAGTGGCTTGAGACCTGGCTCAAGCCACCAATGAAAAAGAAGACTCACCGCCAGCAGCCAATAATAATAATAATAATAATAATAATAATAATTCACTCGTCAGATTAATATCTCCCCATTCTGGCACTGTACTGGCCTCAACTTTCACTTAGGTATTCATCTCTCTCCGTACAGTCATCTACTCTATTTACTCTATTTACTCGACTCGACCTTTATTCGCGTATTCACAAACTCCTTTCCGCCACAGACTCATCCCAGTATCAAAAACAGTAGAAGGGGTGCCGACCCCGCCCCCCTCCCCTCGCCCACCTTTTCAAAGTTTTCGGCGCACCTTACCTATCCAAATAACTTTGTAAGTTACAGGGCAAAACAAATTACCTTACAAGAAAAAGTTAACCCTGGTTTTCTTTTGGCCGAGGAAAAACAAGGTTTTTTTTCCTCCTCCTCCTCCTCCTCCTCCTCCACCTGCTCCTCCTCCACCTCTTTGACTCATTTTCAAAGTTCGAAAAGTCGAGGTGGCCTTATTCCATCTCCTGGGAAACTTCAGGATTTTGGACGAGCCTGTACGTAACAAGGAATCAGTAATTTTGTTTACGTTTGGTATCTGAGGGTATTCTCTGTCTCTGTCTCTGTCTGTCTGTATGTCTCTCTAAAACACACACACACACACACACACACACACACACACACACACCACACACATATATATATATATATATATATATATATATATATATATATATATATATATATATATATATATATATATAGTAAATATGCGAATACCACAGGATTATGATAGGCAGAAAGCCAAGCGCTTCCGTCTTCACTAAGACATTGTCAGGGATTTCTGCCTACCATTTTCCTGTGGTATTCGCCTATTTAATATAGTCACGTGCATCTACTGTGATTTTTTTAAGTATATATATATATATATATATATATATATATATATATATATAGTTGAAAATAAGCAAAATCAACTGGAAAAAATCAGCAATTTGACAGTTTATGATCCTTGACAATAATCAAAATGAATTTCAAAACACAAGGACCCCAAAACCCGGCAAATCAAACAATCACCAGCGCCATCTAGACGCGGCGGACGGAACTAAAACTCGCACCAAAAATAAAAAAAAATAAAAAATGGAACAATTTGCAATCCTTGGTCATAATTGAAGTCAATTTTACAAGTAGTCAACTAAAATAATAAATTGAGCAATTTGCAACCCATGCTCATAATTAAAGTCAATATTACAAGTACGCGAACTAAAAAAAAAATGCACATGTTAAATGCCATGACAACCCACACGCCCAACGTTAAATGACATGAGAGCCCTCACGCCTACCGTCACGAAAGTAGTACTCCCAAAATCGGGGCAAATTAGACGAACGCCAGCGCCATCTACGTAGATGTGACGGAGGAAACTAAAATTCGCGCCAAAAACTAAAAAAAAAAAAAAAAAAAAAAAAAAATTGAGAGAGGCCAGCGCCATCTAGAAGCGACGGAGGGAACTAAAAACTCGCGCCAAAAACGAAAAAAAAAAAAAAAAAAAAGAATTGAGAGAGGCCAGTGCCACCTAGACGCGACGGAGGGAACTAAAACTCGCGCCAGAAGCTAAAAAAAAAAAAAAAAAAAAAAAAAAAAAAAAAAAAAGAATTGAGAGAGAGATAGACGACGCGCGAATCAGTCGGAATTTCGACTGGGCCTTTATTTATTTCGGATAACGGCCGACCCCCTGCTTTAACACTTCGCCCGGGAGAGGCGAATGTAAATAGTGGTTCCTGTTTGTTTCCGGCGCCCGGGACAAACTCCCGCATTTCGGGGGAATGGCCGGCCGCTCCGCCGGTATTGTGAGTTTAAAGAGAGAGAGAGAGAGAGAGAGAGAGAGAGAGAGAGAGAGAGAGAGAGAGAGAGGATAGGTTGTTCAATTGAAATTGGCAAAGGTACAAGTGATTTCTGTTACTTATGAATAAAAAGAGAGAGAGAGAGAGAGAGAGAGAGAGAGAGAGAGAGAGAGAGAGAGAGAGAGAATAAGTTGTTCACTAGAAATGAGCAAAAGTAAAAGTGACTTATGTTACTTATGAATAGAGAGAGAGAGAGAGAGAGAGAGAGAGAGAGAGAGAGATTAAGTTGTTCAGTTGCAATCAACAAAGGCACAAGTGATTTATGTTACTTATGAATACATAAAGAGAGAGAGAGAGAGAGAGAGAGAGAGAGAGAGAGAGAAGAGAAAGGAATGCAAGGATTAAAGTAATTCCTGAGCAGGCAAAAAAAAATAAAAAAAAACCTGCAACGCAAATAGACTGAAAAACTGAACAAACACGAAAAAGATATGAAAAAATTGATGTTATTCAAAAATAAAAATAAAAATAAATAAAGAACGCTATGCAAATGGACTGGACTAGAAAAAAAATTAAAAAAAGGAATACAGATTCATAAAATTCCTACACTAACTAAAAAAAAAATCTGCTACGCAAACGAAATAGGATTGTAAAGACTGATAAAATTCCAAACCTTAAAAAAAAAATATGCTACGCAAATGGACTGACGAATAAAAAAAAAAAGGGAGGGGGGAAGCAAAGATTCGTGTAATTAAAAAATTTGTCACGCAATTGGTCTGAGCAAACACGAAGGCAGAGAGAGAGAGAGAGAGAGAGAGAGAGAGAGAGAGAGAGAGAGAAGACACCCACATCAGCAACCTGAGGAGGAGAACATCGCAGGTCAAGCCATGCCTTGCAAGAAGCCCTTGCCAGATGACGCGGCAAATGTCTGTGCCCTTAATGACAGAGAAGTTCACTTGACACACACTGGTGAATGCGAGCGATCAAGACAGGTCGAATTATCCGGCGGCTCCAGGCGTGGAAATGAGAGAGAGAGAGAGAGAGAGAGAGAGAGAGAGAGAGCAGGACGTATTGCTTCTCAAAGGCAGAGATATAGACGTTCGTCCTTTTTTCCTGTCTTCAAGACTGCTTCCTTCCTGTGCTCTTTCGTGAGTCGCTCAACGGGAATCTTACCTCCTCCTCCTCCTCCTCCTTTTCCTCTTCTTCTTCTTCTTCTTCTTCTTCTTCTCTTTCCGGTCCCGTCAAAAGGCGTTTGAAGCCTCGAAACGGTTTCGTCATCTTTTCAGGCGCCCTTTCTCTCTCTCTCTCTCTCTTGGCATCTCGACGAGGCAGGATCTCTAACGCCGGAGGAATTGGAAGCTATATCTAACAAGCATGCTCTCTCTCTCTCTCTCTCTCTCTCTCTCTCTCAAAGAACGAGTTGGAAATGACGCAAGGAAGACTAATTATCCAGAGAAGGAGCTAAACGGCGTCATTTCCAATGTCTGACGGAGTGTGACGAATCTCTGTCGATAAAATAACAATTTTTTTCCCCTTTTTTTTATTTCATTTTGTAAGAAGCGAAAAAGGCGAGATATGATAACAGCTATTTTCTGTGTATGGAGTAGAGAGTGAATTGTGTTTGGAGTAAAGATCAATTTTTTTTTTTTTTTTTAATTTATTTTATTTTATTTTATTTTTATTTTGTAAGAAGCGAAAAAGACGAGATATGATAACAGCTATTTTCTGTGTATGGAGTCAAAAGTGAATTGTGTTGGAGTAAAGATAATTTTTTTTTGTAAGAACCGGATAAAATAACCATTTTTTTCCTTTTTTATTTTATTTTATTTTATTTTAATTTTTTGTTAGAAGCGAAAAAGACGAGATATGATAAGAGATATTTTTCGTGTATGGAATAAAGAGTGAATTGTGTTGGAATAAAGATAAATAAATATACATAAAAACTACTGAAGATTCGGTATTTATTCATTGCAATGAGAAACGTGAAACAATATATATATATATATATATATATATATATATATATATATATATATATATATATATATAGAAAAGAGCTACTTGTTATTTTAGTGTGAAAATATAATTAAACAAAGGTTCTTCGGCGCAATCGAGTTTTCTGTTCAGCATAGAATGCTGTATGGGCCGAGAGCCATGAAACGTTCAGCCACGACCTGGTGGTGACAGTCATATAGCCTTTGCCAAACGCACGATCAAGGGTAAACTTTAACCTTGAATAAAATTAAAACTACTGAGGCTAGATGGCTGCAATTTGGTAGGTTTGATGGTAGGAAGGTGGATGATCAATACGCCATTTTGCAGCCCTCTAGCCTCAGTAGTTTGTAAGGTCTGAGGGCGGACAGAAAAAGGGCGGACGGACAGACAAAATACTAAACCTTTTGTAATTATTCACAGAATGCGATATGGAAGTCTATCTTATCATTGTGCTTGTGAAAGTTCAAGGGCGTAGGGAATTTAACTAAAATTGGGAAATGAATATATTTTCAAAAAAATATTTCTAAATATTTTTACGATATCTGAAAGACTTACGGAATTTTTCTCTAAAGGTTAAAATATTCTAATTCCAGAATTTTTTTTCGAAATATTGAACGCCTTAGGGAATTATCTTCGATACGTTAAAGAGTTCTTTAACAAAAAATAAAAATTTTCGATATACTGAAATCCTTACGGCATTTTCCTCTAAACGTTAAAAGATTTGATTTTTTATACACATTGAAAGCCTTATAAAATTTTCTCTAAATGTCAAAAGAAATAATTTTCAGAATTTTTCATTCGAAAATTTTTCCCTCTAAATGTTAAAGGAAATGATTTCGAAAATTTTTTTGTTTCGAAATATTGAAAGCCTTAGGTAATTTTTTGATATGTTATATACTTTATTTAATTTCTTTTATATATACTGAAAGCCTTACGGAATTTCTCTCTAGATGTTAAAAGATTTTATTTCCAGAATCTTTTTCCGAAATATTGAAAGCCTTAGAGAATTTTTCTCTAAATGTTAAGAATCTAACTTAAGGAAATTTTACTAACAGACTTATCCGTAAAAGAGCCATTGATGCGTGATCAACTTGCCTATCAATTTTCTATTAAATAATAATAATAATAAATATGGGACATTAGGAGGCACGATCCCAAGATCCCTGAAAAGCAATCTGGAAAAACTAGACGCTGAAGTAGCTCCAGGACTCATGCAGAAGAGTGTGCTCCTAGAAACAGCGCACATAATAAGAAAAGTGATGGACTCCTAAGGAGGCAGGATGCAACCCGGAACCCCACACTGTAAATACCACCCAGTCGAATTGGAGGACTCTGATAGAGAAAGGAAAAGAAAAAGATAATAATAATAATAATAATAATAATAATAATAATAATAATATAATAATAATAATAATAATAATAATAATAATATTTGAGTAACAAAAAAAAAATCATCGAATCACCAAAATACCAACTCGGACCTATCGAACAAGTTTATAAATTTATCACATTTTTATCCACCAGTGATAAATCAGAAATTGGCAAACATTCCAGATAAAATAATTGTGAGTAAATATTTTACGATCAATATTGAATATTCACGAAACCATGATGAATTCAACATTTTCCAATAGGTTCGGTGAGTATTATTATAATTTTCGCACATTTTTTTTCAAGTACTTTGTGATCCATTTTTGTATTTTTCTTTAATTTGTCATTTTTTTGCTGATAATTTGAAATACACAGATTTAATTTGATCAGATTCCTTAGATGTTAACATTTTTTACAAATCAGTTAATATATTAACCTCTTAGATGTTAAAATTTTTTTTATAAATCAGTTAATATATCCAATGTCTTGGATGTTAGAAATGATCTGTACAAATCATTTAATATATTCAACTTCTTAGATGTTAAAAAATTTACAAATCAGTGAATACATCCAATCTCTTAGATGTTGAAAATGATCTGAACAAATCATTTAATATATTCAACCACTTAGATGTTTTAAAAAATTTACAAATCATTTAATATATTCAACCTCTTAGATGCTAAAAATGATCCGTACAAATCATATATAATATATTCAACCTCTTAGATGTTAAGAATGATCTGTAAAAATCAGATAATATATTTAGGATTTTTAATAACTTTTTAGCAATGAAAGCTTACATATATGAAGGGTTATTGAAAATGACAGGTGGATTAATGAATTATTTTGTCTTCTCTCAAACCCCAATTCACCCTTCTACAACTGAACAGTGAAAGCTGCTTTCTGCTCGTACAGACTGCAGTGACAGACTACAGCCTCTAGCCTGTAGTAACTAACAAAATCAAATCCGTCAACAGTCTGAACCTACTGACACTTTATCGACATTTATATATATATATATAGATATAGATATATATATATATATATATATATATATGTATATATATATATATATATATATATATATATATAGATATATATATGTGTGTGTGTGTGTGTGTGTGTGTGTGTGCCAGATGAATCGATAACGTCACTGAAGTCCTGATTTCTTCTCTGTCCGCTGGGCGCTGGTTCGATCCCATGGGAGGACGAAATTATTATCAACTAAAATATTCCCCTTCGGTTTACATGTATGAAAATATTTTAATTCCGAGATCTCAAATTAAACTTCCTCTTCCATCCCAAATTACTATCTTCTATATTCTTATCTTCCTTTCTTGTCTCCTGCTTCATCAACCACCCATTTCTTCTTTTTATTTTTTAAATTATTATTGTTATTTTTATTTTTATTTTTATCATTTTCCTTAAATTGAAGCGGACGTTTATTGCTTTCGGGAGGAAACTCCCGTCTCTTTGAGTCCGACCCATCGAGTGTCCTCGAAGTCCCGGAACCACCAATTTAAATGAAACAATAAACGGGGAAACCGCGAGAAGTGGATCATCGCCTTTCCTCGCTTCTTTCTTTCTTCCACCCGCTGAAATGGCGAGAGCTTTCGATCATCAGCTGGGGACAGATTTATTCTTTTTTTTCCCTTTGCCCCTGGTGTTTTTACCGTTTTGGTGATCGCAATTATAGCTCCACCTACTCTCTCATCCGCTGAAATGGCGAGAGCTCTGATCACCTGTGGACAGATTTTTTTTTTCTGGTGTTTGTACCGTTTTGGTGATCGCAATTATAGCTCCCCCTACCCTCCCCAACACCCCACCCCTTTTCCTTCCCCACACCCTTCCCTACACCCCCTTTTTCCTCCCCCTCCCCTACCCTCCTACCCTTCCTTCCCCCTCCCCAGGTGTTGGAGCTGAAATCTCCCTTGGAGATTGTAGTCCTCTTCTTTTTTTTATTTTTCGCGTGTTTTTACCGTTTTGGTGATCGCAATTATAGCCCCCTTACCCTTCCCCTCCACCTTTCCCTAACCCCCTACCCTCCTCCCCTTCCTTCCCCCTCCTCCCCTGGTGTTGGAGCTGAATCCGCCCTCCCGTGAAAGTTTGCATTCGTTAATAAGGAAACCTTCATTCTATGTTTGGTGAGCGATTGAGTGAGCGTGTGTCTCTGTGTGTATGTCTGTGTGTGTAATGAGTGAGTGTATGTGTGTGTGTATAGTGAGTGAGTGACTGTGTAAATACAAGAGATACAGTCATGAAAAGGAAACAGGGGTACGGCTTTTGATAGCAACAACATAATCCTCATTGAATTCCTTCTTCGTCAAGCATTGTATATCTCTTTGTTAACCTCGTTTTCTATATTGAATGTAATTATTTTACAAGAAAAAAAATTCATCCCAAAATTCTTTCTTAGTCAAGTAATAGATATCTATCTTACTACCCCATTTTCTATACTGATCATTATTTTTTCTTTTCAAAACACGAGAAATCGCCCGAAAACGAAACCAGAGTGAGCGCAGGTCCTCATCCTACCAGTATCTGGGTCCTATATAAGTTTAAAAACCCACTCGAAACTCAATCAAAACCACACGAAACAGCTCCAGACGAAACCACAAGGGACGATTATCTCTTTTCCTTGGTGTCTGGGTCCTAAATTAGTATAAAAACCCACACGAAACCAGATAAAAACCACACGAATCAGCCCAAAACGAAACCACAGGGATCCAAGATCCTCCTCCTAGTAACTAGGTCCTAAATAAGTATAAAAACCCACACGAAACCAAATGAAAACCACGCGAATCAACCCGAAACGAAACCACAAGGATCCCTGATCCTCCTCCTAGTAACTGGGTCCTAAATTAGTATAAAAACCCACACGAAACCAAATGAAAACCACAAGAATAAGCCCAAAACGAAACCACGACTCTACCCCATCCTCTTCCCAGTCCAGTAGAGCATTTTCAACGCCAAAACGACAAACGTCACTAAACGCTTTTGAGACGGCCCCTTTCCTGATTGTTGTTGTTTTGAGTTTTTTTTTTCCTCCTCAAAGATTGGAGGAGGAGCGTCCTCCTGTCTGTCTGTCTACCACCTCCTCCTCCTCCTCTTCCTACTCCTCTTCTCTCCTCTGTGTATCATGAGGAGGCATCAAGATTATTAAAATCATAACACAAAGGAGGGGTGTTGCCATGGTGACCGAAATGAAGTGGGTTCCATGACTTGGGATGGGAACTCGACGCCCTGATTGCTGCTCAACATCAATGGGTGAAAAGAAAATAATCTCTCTCTCTCTCTCTCTCTCTCTCTCTCTCTGCATCTGTCCGTCAGTCTGTTTCCCTTGTAACTTCTGCTGTTTTTTTACCTGTCCATTTGACAGGATTTTTCCTCCAGGTGTTCACCTTACAAAGGTAAGGGACTGCTCTTCTCTCTCTCTCTCTCTCTCTCTCTCTCTCTCTCTCTCTCTCCTATCTGTTTACCTGTCCATTTAACAGGACATTTTCCCAAGGTATACACCTTGCAAAGGTGCACACACACACACACACACACACACACACACACACACATACATACATACATATATATATATATATATATATATATATATATATATATATATATATATATATATATATATGTGTGTGTGTGTGTCTCCCGTCTTCAGGACGTACAGACAAAAACGATTACGAAAATGTTGGCATTAACGAGAACGCCTGAAATGCAATAGATAAAAAAAGATAGCTCAGGCCCAAAATCAGGTATCAGAAGATGCAGTCTGTCAGTCGCTTATCATAACGTTATCTCTGACCTTACCGGCCCCCCTTCGCATTTCTCCCTCCATTCCTTCCTTCCCCCCTCCCCCCTCCTGACTTGTAGCACTTAGCATAACCGTAGAGGGCCAAATCGAGAAACTTTTCGGCCGTCGTATTATGCTTTCCAAGAAAACGACCTCTCCCGCGGGTGTCTTTTCAATCTTTGTAATGCTCACAGAATGTACTATTATCAAATTCAATTTGCATATATATTGCTCAAGGAAATAAAAAGGGGGGAGGGGTGGTGAGGGGGAGTAAGGAGGGGAAGTGTAGGAGCAGCCTTTGCTGCCGTGTATAAGATAAAAAACGAGATGTTGCACTGTCATCTTTCGTGACGCTAAGGGTCGTACTCAGACGGAATGAGGCTGCAACATGGCCCGTGGGTCGACTCTCTTCATACGCGCAGTTTTCCAATAAATGTAAATGACTCAAGAAGTCTCCTTATGGCGTGGTGTCCTTCTTTATGAAGGAAAAAAGTCGTCAAGAAGGACTGCATTCGATTACCAAGAAGGAAAGTAGTCAGGGTTCTTCGTCACGTGATGACGAAGGTCAGTTACAAGATGTACATATTTTTTTTAAATCATTTCTGGTCACTTCAAGGTCGTCCTCATCCTAAATTTGCAGGTGGGCCAGGGGTGAAGCGGTTAGCCGAAATATATGACCTTTTGAGTGTTTTAACTTTACACACACACACACACACACACACACACACACACACACACACACACACACATATATATATATATATATATATATATATATATATATATATATATATATATACACGAGCTTGATGACTCGCTACATACGAATATATATATTATATATATATATATATAATATATATACATATATATATATATATATATATATATATATATATATATATATATATATATATATATATATATATATATATATATATATGTATATATATATATATATATATATATATATATATATATATATATATATTATATGTATGTATGTGTGTGTGTGCATGCAATGCATACATGAATTTAAGTATGTGCGCATGCAAGCAAATTTATCAATGAAAACTGTACCAACCTACGTCACCGGTATTACTGTAGATAATATATTTTAGTAACCACAATCTAGCCTTCTCAGTGTTTTCGTGTTTTTGTCCACAAATTCAAATGAGGAGATCAAATGGTACTTTCCGTCCAGAGGTTGAGGCGCATTTCCATTTTTATTATTTCTTTTTTTCTTTATTTTTGTCCTGGTACTAATCTTATGTATGTATGTCTGTGTGTATGTATTTAGGTATATACATTATACACATAAAAACCTTCTTTAATTACATCCACAATTTTGATATGTATATGTGTGTATATATGTAATGTATGTAATGCATGTATATATATATATATATATATATATATATATATATATATAATTTTGATTAATAACTGAAAAGCCCCATTTCGATGTCATCCTAGAATCCACTGTTCGTAGCAATCACCCTTTAGCTAAGCTAGCTCTCTCTCTCTCTACTCTCTCTCTCTCTCTCTCTCTCTCTCTCTCTCTCTCTCTCTCCTTCGCATCATCCCACCACCACCGCCCCTCGCAAGCAAGCAAGCAAGCAAGCAGGCACAAAAACAAGGGTAGGGGAGAGGGAAGCCACGGACCTACGAAGCCATTTCGCTTTTTCCCCCAAAAACGTCAAAGAGGAGAAGAGGAGGAGGAGTAGGAAGGACTGAAGGACTCCCTGTTTGTGTCAACATATCCCAAACCACCACCACCGCCGCCGCCGCTGCCGCCCCAGTCGCTGCTGCCATAGTCATCACCCAAGTGGCAGCAGTCGCTGGCTCTCTTGAAATGTGTCCGCTCTCATCCAGAACGACTGTTTTTCCAGCGCTCATCCGCCCAGTGCGGTGATCGAGATGCGAGGGGAAAAATACCGAAAGGAACAAGTTTTGGATGGTATACCTAGGCAGGCAGAAATGCGTATATGTGTGTGCGGGGGGCGGGGGCGGGGGCGGGGGGTAGGGAAGGATGAGGGTATTTAGTGAAGTGTTTTCTTTAGAGAGAGAGAGAGAGAGAGAGAGAGAGAGAGAGAGAGAGAGAGAGAGACTTACGGCATGAAAACAACAGTATAGTGTGGATATAACGACTTGGTAGACAGAAATGAGAGAGAGAGAGAGAGAGAGAGAGAGAGAGAGAGATACGTTATGATAACAATAGTGTTGAGGGCGACAGGAACAACTTGGTAGGAGAGAGAGAGAGAGAGAGAGAGAGAGAGAGAGACAGAGATACGTTACGATAACAACAGTGTAGAGGGCGACAGGAACAACTTGGTAGGAAAGAGAGAGAGAGAGAGAGAGAGAGAGAGAGAGACGTTATGATAACAAAGGTGGAGAGTCAGATATTTTCGTAAGCGTTGGCGTATATGTATGTCTGGGTTGGTAGATTTCAGCTTGTGTTCCAAGTTGCATATATGTAGTATAATAATCTTCCATCTTTTGTGTTGTTGCTGCTCTATGGATATGTATGGTATGCAATGTATGCGCAAGTATTTCTGGAATTTAGTCTTGGAATTTATTATATATATATTTATATACAATGACCTCACTCATACATTTTTTACCTCAATGGGGGCAAATTATAGCTATTGTTGTCATCTGAACCTGAATATATTTACTATTACCCGAATTATTTGTATTTTAACAATTTACTATAGAAAAAAATGAATGATTTTTATGCATTCCTTTGTTGATATTTGCGGTCTTACGAAGAATTTCTTTGATAAAGACTACTCTCTCTCTCTCTCTCTCTGAAGTTCGGTTAAATTCCTATTATTCTACAACCATCTCTCTCTCTCTTGGTAATATTCCTACTTAACCATTCGCCTCTCTCTCTCTATATAGGCATTTCTCTCTTTAAGTTCAGTTAAAATTCGCTCTCTCTCTCTCTCTCTCTCTCTCTCTCTCTCTCTCTCTCTGCCTAAATAAAGCGGAACGTTAACTTTCGAAAAATAGCGGCTCCATTTTTAGCTCAGTCCAAATTCCTTCACACCTGGCCTCATCTGATAATTAAAAATCTCCTCTCCTCTTACAACACTTTCCCTTGAAGTCCATATTTGGATTCTCCTTTGAAACACTGGATAATTTTACCTTTTTCTGTCCGCCCTCAGGTCTTAAAAACTAGTGAGGCTAGAGGGCTGCAAATTGGTATGTTGATCATCCACTCTCCTATCTTCAAACATACCAAATTGCAGCAATCTAGCCTCTATAGTTTTTTTTTTTTTTTTTTTAATTCTATTTAACATTAAATTTAGCCTTAATCGTGCTTCTGGCAACAAACGGCACAGGCCACCACGGCCGGCTGAGAGCTTCATGGGTCGCGGATCATACAGCAGTATGCCGAGACCACCGAAATTTAGGTCTATTTTTGGTGGACTAGATTATACGATGTACAGAAAACTCGTCTGTTGTATTTATTTTCAACTCTCTTCGAAAGAAGATAGTCTTATCTTTCACATTTTTGTATTTGCAGATTTTGGTACAAGTTGTGTAAGAGAATCTTATATTATCTGGTACAATACCAAATTTTACAACTAAATTTAAATATTGCATCTCAAAATCAGTCAGGTGTTCAATAGTAACTAAATCAGACGCCACTCTTATTTTTCACATTCCTGTATGTCTATTCAGATGTTGGTATAATTTGTGCAATTGTGTTAAAAAGATGGTTACATCTCTTGATACAAATACCACTAATACCAAATTTCATAAGTGAATTAAAACTTAGCATCTTAATTTCATACCTAAATTGCAACCTTGGACCTCAAATTCAACTTTTATATCTAAATTGAAACTTCGCAGCTACAAAATCAACCGTATTTGCAATGTGATCTGATAAAAACAGACCGTATTTGCAATGTAATCTGATAAAAACAGACCGTATTTAGAATGTAATCTGATAAAAACAGACTGAATTTGCAATGTAATCTGATAATAACAGACTGTATTTGCAATGTAATCTAATAAAAACAGACCGTATTTGCAATGTAATCTGATAAAAACAGACCGTATTTGCAATGTAACCTGATAAAAACAGACCGTATTTGCAATGTAATCTGATAAAAACAGACTATTTGCAATGTAACCTGATAAAAACAGATCGTATTTGCAATGTAATCTGATAAAGTTCAGCTACAAAAGCCACAGTACCTGATAACACTGATCTCAGGCCAAACTTGCAAAAAAAAAAAAAAAAATGCAAAACACAAATGTCCAGAGACAATCCCCAGCGCTTGTCTAGTATGTCCGACTGTTAATAATTCCTTGGAAAGGACGGAAACGGAAACTGTTGGTATCAGAACTTTTATCATTTGACCCCCGAGACCTTTTTAAACACTCTCTCTCTCTCTCTCTCTCTCTTCTCTCTCTCTCTCTCTCTCTCTCTCTCTCTCTCTTTTATTTAAATTCCATATGTCTTACAATAACAAAATGTCTTTTGATATTCAACCGTCTGTCTTTATTATTGGACAATAGTTCATTTGTTGTATATGAGAAATATATCCCATAAGCTGTTGTGAGATTATGCATACATACATACACACATACACATATACATATATATAAAGACAAAATCCAAGAGAAGACAGAGAAAGGATAGAGTCCTGCAAGGCCTGTCGACTTCATGTCCTTTGTGATACAGTTATTAATATATATATATATATATATATATATATATATATATATAAATCTATAGTATATAATGTAAACATAATTTATATGATGCATACATACATATACAGATAACATTCTTTTAGAATTCTCCTTTCCTCCTCCTTTTCATCATCAGCTCGTCTTCCTTGCCCCCACTTTCGGTCCGGGCTATTTTCCAAGGTCCCCCCCCCCCCCCTTCCCCCTCCCCCCCCAAACCCCCCCCGAAACCTGCCCCCTCTCATTTTCCTCCTCCTAAATCGCTCTTCCAGCCTTCTCCGGCTGCTTCCGGTTCTCGCTCATTTGGCCCCCCCCCCACCCCACCCGGGGGGCCCATCTCCTTCCCCAAATCTGTTCCTTCCTCTCTGGTTCATCCATCCATCCATTCATCCATCCATCCATCCACGCCTCTCGTTTCCATCCGTTTTTTTTAATTTTATTTTATTTATAAATTTTTTTTTTTTTTTGTAAAGTCGACGTTGATCTATTCGTCTCTCTTCTGCTGCACTTCCTGTTTCTCTGGAGTGCTCTCTCTCTCTCTCTGTCTGTCTGTCTGTCTGTCTGTCTCTCTCTCTCGCTCTAACGATCTATTTCTCTGTTTGTCTGTCTGTCTGTCTCTCTCTCTGGAGAGCTCTCTCTCTCTCTCTTTATAATGATCTATTTCTCTGTCTCTCAAAAAATCTCTCTCTTTCTCTCTGCTTCTCTCTCAAACGATCTCTCTCTCACTCTATCTCTCTCTCTCTGACTTTATAGCGTGCTTTCCTTCCTATTCTCCTAAACTCTCTCTCTCTCTCTCTCTCTCTCTCTCTCTCTCTCTCTCTCTCTCTCTCCTTATTCCTTTCTCAATGCCTATATAACCTAGTCTCCTTGACGTTGATTTTTTTTTTCTCTCTCTCTCTCTGTCTATCTCTCCCTCTCCTATTCCCTTCTCAATGCCTATAAAACCTAGTCTCCTTGACGTTCATTTCTCTCTCTCTCTCTCTCTCCCTCTCTCCTTTTTCCCTTCTCAATGCCTATATAACCTAGTCTCCTTGATATTGATTTTTTTTTTCTCTCTCTCTCAGTCTATCTCTCTCCCTCTCCTTATTCCCTTCTCAATGCCTATATAACCTAGTCTCCTTGACGTTCATTTCTCTCTCTCTCTCTCTCTCTCTCTCTCTCTCTCTCTCTCTCTCTCTCAGCGCCTACATAA
>NC_087211.1:83575951-83598451 GCF_015104395.2 Macrobrachium nipponense | reverse complement strand
GCTCTGACCTTTTTGAGATAATTCCTTTCAAAAGTGAGTGGAATAAACTGTGATTATTATTTTTATATTTTTTTGTAGTTAAATATTTACAAAAGGGGCCTTTATTTTTTTAAAATTCCTGATGGATTCGTCTGACTGTTAAGAATGCTTCAAAAGCGTTATGAGAAATTATAGTCCATTAATATAATAAATTAAAGGTATAAAAGTGATACAGCGAATTTTTGCTAGTACTCAAATTATTGGATTCAGTTAAACTCCGATCAAGAATAATTTCAAAATTCAAAATAGTCATAACATACTTTTCAGAAAATAAATGAATTACATTCAATTGAAATCCCGCTTTGCTTTCAATATGTTCCCATGGGTATTCCAGCTATTATAATCTCGCTATATCAAATTTTACTGTCCTGAGGAGTTACAAGGATAAGGATGTCTCAAAAGATTTGTTAGTCCATCCGGGGAGACATCGTGTGCTCACTTATCTGTAGGAGCAGGTTTCACTGTTCATTCACAGTGTCCTAATGATTTTGTCTAGCTTTCTCTTAAACTCTTCCACACTGTTGCTGTTTACAACTTCTGGGTTAAAGAGAGAGAGAGAGAGAGAGAGAGAGAGAGAGAGAGAGAGAGAGAGTGTGTGTGTGTGTGTGTGTTTAGTACTGACTGGCTGTGTACACCATTCAAGCATTTTACGTAACGTGATTGTTTGATATTACAATTTTTTCTCAATTTTTTTTCATCTGCTTCTGAAAAAAATAATGCCTCCACGATTTTTCTGTCGTAAATAAATTGAAAATGATAAATAACGAAAAAAGACATTATTTTGGTTAACTTTTTTTTTACCGGAAATATACGAAAGAAAATTAAATGGAGTTTTGTAAGTTTTTTTATTGGAAATATATGAAAAAAAATGAAATGGAGTTTTGTAAGTTTTTCTTACTAGAAATATAGGAAAGAAAATGAAATGGAGTTTTGTAAGTGAAATAAAATTAGAATAAGCTAAGATGTTTCCACGAAATCTATAACAAAAATTCCTGTTCTTAAGTCGTTAGTGATTTCAAAAAGGATTTTAAATTTCTCTACAAAAAATAAAATGCGTCTTTTCTTAAAAATAAAAAATGATACCATTATTAAAATAGAATTGTGGACTTGCTAATGTTACCTAATCATATCTTTGGTTATTTCTCCATTTATATAGATAAGTTTATATTGGCTTTTTCTAAATCAAATTTAAATCGTTAAATTTTATTATTTTCTGGGTTATTAATGCTTAATTTTTTTCCCGAATATTTTGTCCCAAATCTTTATACTTCCTGTATGCCAGTGATTTATATTTTGTTCAAATACTTCATCTCAAGTCGTCTTTATATACGTCCAATATGCCCAATGCTTCATATTTTTAAAATACTTCGTCTCGAATCATTATACTTCTAGTATGCCTAATTCTTTATATTTTCAAAATACTTCGTTTCGTCTCAAATCTTTATACTTCTAGTATGCCTTAATTCTTTATATTTTTAAAATATTTCGTCTCAAATCCTTATACTTCTAGTATGCCTAATTCTTTATATTTTCAAAATACTTCGTTTCGGGGGGGGGGGGCTCAAATCTTTATACTTCTAGTATGCCTAATTCTTTATATTTTTAAAATATTTCGTCTCAAATCCTTATACTTCTAGTATGCCTAATTCTTTATATTTTTAAAATACTTCGTCTCGAATCCTTATACTTCTAGTATGCCTAATTCTTTATATTTTTAAAATACTTCGTCTCGAATCATTATACTTCTAGTATGCCTAATTCTTTATATTTTTAAAATACTTCGTCTCAAATCATTATACTTTCTAGTATGCCTAATTCTTTATATTTTTAAATTTTTTTAAAATATTTCGTCTCAAATCCTTATACTTCTAGTATGCCTAATTCTTTATATTTTTAAAATACTTCGTCTCGAATCATTATACTTCTAGTATGCCTAATTCTTAATATTTTTAAAATACTTCGTCTCGAATCATTATACTTCTAGTATGCCTAATTCTTTATATTTTTAAAATGCTTCGTCTCGAATCATTATACTTCTAGTATGCCTAATTCTTTATATTTTTAAAATACTTCGTCTCGAATCATTATACTTCTAGTATGCCTAATTCTTTATATTTTTAAAATACTTCTTCTCAAATCTTTATACTTCTAGTATGCCTAATTCTTTATATGTTTAAAATACTTCGTCTCTAGTATGTATACTTCCGGTATGCCCAATGCTTTATGCTTCTAAAATACTTCGTCTGAAGTCTGTATACTTCCAATATGCCCAAAGCTTAATATTTTTAAAATACTTCGTCTCAAGTCTGTATACTTCCAGTATGCCCAATGCTTTATATTTATAAAATACTTAGTCTCAAATCTTTATACTTCTAGTATGCCTAATTCTTTATATTTTTTAAAATACTTCGTCTCAAGTCTGTATACTTCTAGTATGCCCAATGCTTTATACTTTTGCAATACTTCGTCTCAAGTATGTATACTTCCAGTGTGCCCAATGCTTTATATCTTTAAAATAATTCGTCTCAAGTCGTCTTTATCCTTCTAATATTCCCAATGCTTTATATTTTTAAAATACTTCGTCTCAAGTATGATTACTTCAAGTATGCCTAATGGTTCATTTGCTTCGAAATATTTCATCTCAAATATTTATACTCCTAGTATACCTAATGTTTCATTTGTTTCCAAATATTCTCCCTCCAATCTTCATTACAAAACCCCATTCACATATACATATCCTAATACCTTGTCTAGAGTCTCTATAACAAACCCACATCGACGCGTGAATCTCATGTCACTAGGAAGGACTCCCTTTCAATCCTCTACAATCTAGAACCATCCTACTGAGCTACGAAGGCTCCTATACCTCTTTCCTAGAAGGTCCTTACGAATTCTCTTTGAGCGCGTTTAGCTAGGATTCGAAATGCGTCTTCGGTAGGGCGACCTCGTCTAATCCTACGCTGTTAAGGACGTTTTCATTAAGGATTCCTAGACGTGTAGGATTTGTTGGTTCGATTCGGGTTTGTGTAGCTGTTAGTGTCCTACAGGATTCCTACAGGAGTATGTGGCTTGTGTTTGGGTTACGTAAGAGAATACAATTATATATTCCCCTCAGTATAGAAAATTTGTGCAATCTTTTTTTTATGAAAATTTGTAAAAATTATTTTTGTTTGTAAAAATTCAATTAACTTCCTATTCACTTTCTCCTTTACTATAAAACCAAAAACCGACATCATTTGGGTTTTCTCTCGGAAGCCTACTATAAAAAGGAAAATTAATAGAACTAATATATATATATATATATATATATATATATATATATATATATATATATATATATATATATATACATTTAATTTTGTTTTTCCTAGTAGGTTATCAAAGGAAACAAAATCTCTTGATGTTGGAAATTACTTATTTAGAACACAAATTAAAAAGAAATGAACAGGAAGTTCAAAGAATTTTGACAACATATTTTTTTCAAATTTTCACGAACAAATTAAATTTGGGAGAATTGTTTTTTACTGTATCAAAATGAATTTTGACAATACAGTAATTAAAGCAAAAAATTAAAGCAAAAAATGAACAGGAACGTAATAGAATTTTGACAAAGATTTTTTTTTCAAAATTTTCACGAACAAATTAAATTTAGGAGAATTTTTTCTTACTGTATTAAAAGGAATTTTCACGTTGAAACAGACGAATTGACTTGTAAAGGATACAAACGGATTTCCTGAAGAGGAATTTTTGGCAAAATATTCGATATTTGTTAACTTTTAAGTTGTCAGAAAATATACTAATTGACAAAGTAAAATAACTGTAATAGAATTAGTATTTCATTCTCTCTATTTGCTTACCCCTCTCTCTCTCTCTCTCTCTCTCTCTCTCTCTCTCTCTCTCTCTCTCATCTCTCTCTCTCTCTCTAAAAAAAAGAATTACTTCATAACTTGAAATGAAACCTTTCGGAATCTTCGCCTCTCTCTCTCTCTCTCTCTCTCTCTCTCTCTCTCTCTCTCTCTCTCTCTCTCTCTCTCTCTCTCAAAAATGAATAAATAAAATAAATAAATAAATAAAATAAGAAATCAATTACTTCATAACTCGGAATGAAACCTTTCGGAATCTTTGCGCCCCTTCCCCCCCCCCTCTCTCTCTCTCTCTCAAAAATAAAATAAAAAAATTAATTACTTCATAACCCAGGAATGAAACCTTTCGGAATCTTCGCCTCTCTCTCTCTCTCTCTCTCTCTCTCTCTCTCTCTCACCTTATCACACGTAGCACTAAAGAAAAACGCTTAACAGTTTTCTGGTCCAGGGATTCCTCCTCCTACTACTCCTAACTGCCTTCCAGCACGGAACGTAATGCAGCAGATATAATTCAAGCGCAGTTTCCCCAGAAAAAAAGAGAAAACTAGTACGGGGGAGAAAAGAGGATACGTATTAAAATTACACTTCGCCAGACGCTCTCTTTGGTTCCCCGCGCTTGCTTGGGCTTCAAGCATCGTAGATTCTGTCAGGATTGTGACCTTACATGACACCCACACTTCGATTTTAAGCATTGCTGATTACCTGATGGAAAAGTTACCCACACTTAGAGTTTGCATCAATGTTTAATTGGATGGAAATATTGTGAATCTAAAGCAATTCTTTTTGTCTCATTTTGAACTAGAATTTCTACTAAGGGGATTCTGTATAAGTAGTTAACAGAGGAAACTAATAGGACTTTAAGGCCATTTCTACAGGTTTTTCGGTACCCTTGTGCACAGGAATTTCTAAGCTGATTCTGGATGAATAATTGACTAATAGATATAATGACTTTAAAATAATTTTTACGGGTTTTTGGTGCTTTTTTGCACAGGAATTTCTAAGGATATTCTTAAGGATTAATTAACTAATGGATATCATACGAATCTAAGGTAATCCTCCAAGTCTTTGGGGACCCTTTGCACAAGAGATTCTTGAGAATTAATTAACTATTGGAAATAACATAGATCTTAGGAAATATTTATGTCACTGATGCCATTCTGAGCAAGAAATCGTGCTATCTTAACAAAATCCTCACGTACCACAGACGGGAAAGACCATTATCTCGAAGGACCAAAACAGGAAGTGCCCGAAATATTACATGGTTGCGAAGTTCAGTGTTTTTTGGGGGGCATTTTATCCTCATATTATACTGTCGTATTACAGTAAGACATCCATGAAGAGTATATTTTTAAAATTTCAAAATAAAACGACTGTTATTTGTACTAATGTACAAATTTATGCCTTGAATTTATTCCCGAGATATCTTACCTAGAATTCTGCTCATACGTATGGCAAAAATTTCATTTTAAAACTTGTAATTAACACATCTCATTTTATCCTCATCTTATACTGTCGTATTACAGTAAAAGACATTCACGAAGAATATGTTTTTAAAATTTCAAAATAAATGACTCTTATTTGTACTAATATGCGATTTTTATGCCGGTAATATATTCCCGAGATATCGTACCTAGAATCCTATTCATACGTATAGCAAAAATGTCATTTTAAAACTATTAACTAACGCAGCTTCCTCTGTTGCTAAAACTGTCATGACCTGAGTAGCAGAAAAGTGCAAGCTGACGCCATCTATTGGAAGCTAAAAGAAACTTACCCAACCCAGCTGTCTGTTTTACCAATCTTATTAAGGAAAACATATTCACGTAACCGAATGTTTATATGTACTACTGTACGTGTAAGCTGAATAAATACGCTACTATAAAATATTTTCTATTTAGAATTCCTATCCATAATGCATTATCTTTTTACGAAGCCGCTCATATATTTTAACGAAACGATAAAAAAATTAAATAAATATTTTCGAAAATAGTTTGCTCGTTTTTTTATCATAGTTAATTGGGGTTAAGTGGAAATATGTCAGTACTAACAACTGTAGCACTTTTTTTTTTTAGATCAAAATATATATCTTGATGCTTCGAGGGTGTCTTACATAATTCTAGACAATAAATAAACAACTAGATATTTTAATATTCTAAGTACACTTATGAGAGTGACACAAAAGTACATCTAAGTACACTTAACAGAGTGACACAAAAGTAGATCTAAGTACAATTATTAGAGTGACACAAAAGTAGATCTAAGTACAATTATTAGAGTGACACAAAAGTAGATCTAGGTATACTTGTGAGCATGACACAAAAGTAGATCTAAGTACACTTATGAGAACGACACAAAAGTAGATCTAAGTACACTTATGGGAGTGACAAAATAAATAAAAATTATAAATATATTTATAATGACAATTAACACAAAAAAAATTAATAACAATAAATAAAAAAACGAACATTTATTTTTTATAGTAGAATTGTGACACTGACACAGTAACAAAAATAATTTTAAGTAAATTCATAATGACAATTAAAAGAAAAAAATGAATAAAAATAATAACAAACTAAATTAATTTCTTAAATCACATTTATGATGCTGACTCAGTAACAAAATAATTTTTATTATATTTATCATAATAATTGACACAAACAAATTAATAACAATAAATAAAAAAACCGAAATTTTATCTTTTAAAGCATTTGGTACTGACACACAAACAAAAATAATTTTAAGTAAATTTATATTGACAATTAACACAAAAAATTAATGAAAATAATAAACAACTTAATTAATTTTCTGAAGCACATTTATGATACTGACGTAATCAAAAAGTAATTTTTAATTATATTTATAATAACAATTAACACAAAATATTAATAACAATAAATGAAACCACAAATTTATTTTCTAGAGCACACTTATGATACTGACACAGCAAAAAAATAATTTTAAGTATATTTATAATAACAAGTAACGCACAGAAAAATTTAGTAAAAATAATTTTTAAGTATATTCATAATAGCAAGTAACACAGAAAGAAAAAAATTAAGCAGCCACCATTACGTAATGGAAAGGGGATATTATTAATTACAAATGGGTTTCACATTACGTTTATACAGCTTCACTGGCCCCCTGGACGATATGCTATATTAAGGCTAATCCCCAAACCATTGCTGGAGCCCACCTGTCGCTGGATGTAACGAGACATATCATTATTCTTTGAAAATGTTTATGATAACATTTTTATCATTAAATATTCAGGATAATGGTAATAGAACAGTGGAATATTTCTTTAAATGTTTTTATAGTTCTCTTGATGTTTTCATCTATTCGGTATCACAACTTTTTATGAATTATTTTTAGGGAAAAATAACTAGTTTATTAAATACAAATTCGTTACTGCCCACAGGATATCGGTCCCTATTTTTGGGGTGGGGTGATTTGTCCTATGCCCTGCCCACCTGGTTGGAATTCACTACTATCGTGTAGCTACCAGGTACTAAAGCCATTGGTTAGGTTAACACTGATTTTCATCAAAGAAAATATATATATACTATATATATATATATATATATATATATATATATACTGTTCATATTTGTAGCACGAAATCTGCACGTATTCGTAGCACGAAAACTGCCCAAATTCTTAGTACGAAAACTGTACGTATTCGTAGCACGAAAACTGGCCAAATTCGTAGTACGGAAACTGCTCATATTTCTAGCAAGAGAGGTGTTCATATTCGTAGTACGGAAACTGTTCATATTTGCAGCACGAAAACTGTCCATTTTTGCAGTACAAAAACCTCGTAATTGTAGCACGAAAACTGTCCGTATTCAAAGCACGATAACTGTCCGCATTTGCAGTACGAAAACCCCGAATTTGTAGCACGAAAACTGTCCGTAGTCAAAGCACGATAACTATCCCTCGAAGTACGAAACCTACTCTAGCTATCCTTAGCACGACCCATGTTTTGCAACGTACGATAGCACGACTTTTGTTTTAGAAAACGGACGATCAGGTGCCCTAATGAGGTCACGGTAGAAACAGTCTTCGCGTCTTAAGAGGAGACAGTCTCCGATCCGTTTCCAGACCGGACAGAAGAAGAAGGAGAAGAAGAGGAAGAAGAAGAAGAAGAGGAAGAAGAAGAAGGAGATACTGATGAAGATGATGATGATGTGGTCGATGACGCTGATTCAGATAATGAAGGAGCCTTCGGAGGGAATCCTCTTTGGAAGATAAAAATAAACAAAATAAGTCCATCCTTCTCGGAAAAAGCTCTTTGTAAGATCCGTCTGCTTTCACCTTTTCCAGCTCCGAGTTGAGTTCCAGTTTTAGAAAATATACATATAAGCTGGAAATAATGGAGGCGGAAAAACAAAATATACAAAAGAAGGTGGTGGAGGGTCTCCGACCCCCCTCTTTTTTTTCTGGAGAGCTTTGGAATGGCTGCTGGAAACGGGATTCCAGACTCGTTCCATGAATGAGCTACAGAAACGCTGAGTCATGATTTACCGCTGGAATGTGACGCTTGCAGATACGTACTAGGTTCCAGAGTTCCAGAGGTAGATGATACCGTTAACCTAACCTTTCTTCGCAATGATTATATATATATATATATATATATATATATATATATATATATATATATATATATATATATATCATATATATATTAATTCGCCCGTAAAGTGGAAGAAACACTTATTTATAATTTCCTGGATTATGATATAGTAAGTATATATGTATATATATATATATATATATATATATATATATATATATATATAAGCTATATATATATATATATATATATATATTATATGTACGTATGTCATTTATATAATTATAATATATATACATATATATATATATATATATAATATATATATATGTAATATATATATATACACATACATATATATGCATATATCATACATACATACATACATACATATAAACACAACTATATACATACACACACACACACACATTTGAACACCGCCCACCTCCAACGATCTAAAGAATGCATATTGTTACCACTTCCCACAATGCAACACACACACACACACACACGCAGACACACATCCTTATTCTTCTTAAGAGCAAACATGCTACTCCTTTTTTTTTTCGCCTTGCGAAGGAGATGATATATTCACAGACTACACGAACTTATGTATATTTTATGCCCTACAGACACGAAAAGCGCTGGAGACGACGTTAAGATATAATATAATCAAAGCGTTATTATACGACATGACATGTCAATAGTCTCTAATTATGAATATACGCAATACTCTCAGCTTAGAAGCGGTTTATTGATTGATGTTATTTCTTAGCGTAGCTCAGAGAGAATGAATATAAAAATATAGTCCTCCCGTTGGTAATACGTAATACTCTTAACTTCGAAGCGCTTGATTGATTGATATCATTTCTTAGCATAGCTGCGAGACAATGAATACAAAAAAATGAATAGAGAATTAATTTGTTTTGGAGTTCTACGTGGACGAGAGACCTATTTATTAATTTAATAATACCTTTCAAAAATAATTCCTTTCAGATGAATTCTATTAAAATACCCCTTTGTATCATTAGGAACTATAAACATTTATTATGAATATTTCTTTGAATCTACTGTTTTACTTTTTCTTAATTGAAATTCCTTATAAGGTTATTTTCGTAAGTTCCAATGTAAGGGAATTATTTATTACAAGATATGGAAGTATATATACTACGAAAAAAATATTTAAGTGATCTATATACATATATATAAATTTCTGACTAACATTGGGATCGAACCCACGTCTTTCTTTCAGTTCAAAGGCAAGGGTGCTACGAAATGAACCACACACACACTCAAACACACACACACACACACACACACACACACATATATATATATATATATACATATATATCCACATATACGTATATAATAAATATACTTATATATTAATATATACATATTTATATATATATATATATATATATACATATATATATATATATATATATATATATATATATATATATATATATATATATATATATATATATATATTATAGGGAGACCAGGGCTAGTTGGCTACAGGGGTAAGTTGACACACTCAAAATAACTATAAAGTTTACCAATAGATGACTCTAATACATATACTGTGTAACTGCCACGTGGTTCCTCAATTACCAATAAAATTTTATAGAGATAGAACGTAGGAGCTCGAATTTATGAGACAAATTTTGATTTTGATGGTAAAGTAAATATTTTTATTTTTCTGTTATTTTGCTATAACATCTATACATTCATAAAGATTACTTTTCAATTATAGCGTAGTTTTCCTTATGGTTTAAAGATTCTATACCATTAAAATTGATAATTCAAGGCTTCTTGGTATGGACTGGTGTCTTTGTACCAAATGGTAGGGATGGGCCAAGTTGGCACACGTTATTTGATAACAATAGTAAGCCTATTTATTTATATAATTTACGTTTTGTTTTTGGATTTTTGGAAGGATAATGAGGTTAGTTTCCTATCATTTCCTCCACATTGTTCTCACAAGTTGCAGCCCCGGGATTCTAGTGTTTATAGACATCTGAAGAAATGTGTTAACAGGGCATGTGATTCGTGGATGACTGGTAATCCAGGATCAAGTTTGCCCATCTGTGACATTCATGGTAAAGTTCCCTCGATTTACTTCTAGCTGTCACTTATTCTGATGTTTTCATTGGGTTTAGGATTGATGGAATTTCAACTTTGAATTACAGACTATTTCAAGATTTTGATTTTACGGGAGGTTATGTAACAGATTGAGAGATGTCCGAAAAGATACATGGGCTTCAGACCAGTCATCTTGTTGATTTAGAAGAAAGCTCAGCTGAAGAGAGCCTGTGTTTGGTAAGCCAGGAGAGGTTTGGGTCCAGTACAGGGCATGTAACATGTGGGAGCATGAAGACTATGACGAGGATTTATTTGACACCTGCTACAATTACAACTAGATAATGATCTGAAGTAACACTAATGCCTTATATTTTGTATTTTGGAAATTCAGAGGGTATTTTTCCTATTTGATTTAAATGCAATGTAGTCATTTTCTTTTAATTATCAATGTGCCAACTTACCCCATAATGTGTGCCAACTTACCCCGTACGAGGCAAGTTGGCATGAAAAACTTATTTTTTTCTAAAGCTTATTGTTACCTCATGTTGAAAGCAAACAACAATTATTTTGCTCCATGATAAAGACGAATGTTAATATTTTTCAATGGTTGTAATAATCTTGCAATAATGTTTGTTTTATATTCGCAATAACCAAAACTGTAAAAAGTGTGCCAGCTAGCCCCGGTCTCATCTAAATATATATATATATATATATATATATATATATATATATTATATAATATATATATATATATCTATATATATATATATATATATATATATATATATATACTATATATATATACATACATACGTATAATGTATATATCAATAAGATCTAGCAAAGGGTAATAAATTCATCCTAAGATGAAAATCTGAAAAAAGTAATATATACAGACTATAATACTCTTGCAACGCCATTTATCTCTTAACTACGGTCAATACAGTGTTCTCAGAAAGAGAGATACATTTAAATAGCATCAACTTATTTGTCAAATTGAATTACTAAAATTTTTTTTTAAATAACCTAGTGCGCCACTCACCTCGATTCTCTCCAACGACGAAAAAGTTGTTATTTAAGTAATTGAGGCACACAGCCTGTAAATCTATTGTAAAATATTGATATATTTCCATCCAGATATTAGTCTAATAGTAACTCAAACTGATTATTCGAACGGCTATAATTTAAAGTGATGTTGATCTTTTAAAAGATCGCCCTGGTTAACGTAGAAAATGGGACACCTAGCATGGAATACGATCGGTATTGAAGAAAAGATATCCTATAGGTTTCGGCATATGACTGAAATGGTACGATAAGACAAGTTAGAAGCTATTTATGCTATATATCTCATTAAATACATACATATATGTATGTATGTGTATATATATCTATATATATAGATATATACTATATATATATATCTATTTATATATATATATATATATCTAATAAAAGGAGCCCATAAAAACACCAAAATATGGAGAGAAAAGTACTATATTTCAGAGACTGCTGTCTCCCTCTTCAGGTAGATGAATGAGAAAAGTTTACAGAAAAGGTGGTATTTATACCAAGAGGTCCATCCACAGGCAAGCCAATTTAGGTCACCCCCACTGATAATCTTCCTTTAATCTTCTTAAGTCTTGGTTGAATGAAATCCTTGTCGATCGTATCTGAAATCCATGCTCCTTTTGAGATGTTCATTACCTGCCTCTCTTTTATTAAGGCCGATTCCATAATTTGACTCGTTGTACCAGCAGTTGCTGCTATAAATTACACGCGACAAATTCCAGTTTATTCTATGGTTATGTTCATTTATATGGCTGAAAATAGCCGAGTTCTGTTGTCCATACCTAACTGACTGTTTGTGTTGTATTAATCTCTGCGGAAGTGATTTACCAGGTAAATCACTTCCCAAGAGATTAATACAACACAACGGTCAGTTAGGTATGGACAACAGAACTCAGCCCCCCACCCCCCCCTTTTTTTTTTAAAAAAATTTTTCAACCATATAAATGAACATAACCATAGAATAAACTGGAATTTGTTACGTGTAATTTATAGCAGCAACTGCCGGTACAAGAGTCAAATGATGGAATTGGCCTTAACAAAAGAGAGGCAGGTAATGAACATCTTAAAAGGAGCATGGATTTCAGATACGATCGACAAGGTTTTCATTCAACCAACACTTAAGAAGATTAAAGGAAGATTATCAGCGGGGGTGACCTAAATTGGCTTGCCTGTGGATGGACCTCTTGGTATAAATACCACCTTTTCTGTAAACTTTTCTCATTCATCTACCTGAAGAGGGAGACAGCAGTCTCTGAAATATAATACTTTTCTCTCTATATTTTGGTGTTTTTATGGGCTCCTTTTATTAGATGGAATTCTGTTGTTACAGAACATTTTTACCAGTCACACACACACACACACACACACACACACACACACACACATATATATATATATATGACTGGTAAAAATGTTTTGTAACAACAGAATTCCATCTAATATATATATATATATATATATATATATATATATATATATATATATATATATATATATAAATCTACTGGTCACCATTTGCTAGTTACTTATGTAATATAATTGTATAATGTAATTGCGATAACCATAACGCCTACTTTAGTCACTCGGCTATAATAGAAAATCTGAAATAATTAAATTGTTGGAATATATTTACTTATAAATTATTTAAATAAAACATAATCTGGTACAATTTTAAAATAGATATTGTCCACAGGAACCACTGACCTGAGATTCAAGTTTCCAAAGAATATTATGGCGTTCATTTGACAGAGGCAACAGAAGGTCATAGGAGATAATAACATAAATAATTACAATTTACGTACTTATAAATCATCAAAATCAAATCTAAATTTAATGGAATTTTAAAGTTATTGTAGGATACGAACCATCTGCCTTCATACGAGCTATAATCCACCGAGCATCGCTTACAAATCAAAAGGCTTAAGTTAATCTACACAAACAAACCTTCATTGTCCCTGATTGGATTTCAGTCAATCGCTTTTTATTTATTTAATTTTTATTTTATTTTTTCAGTTGGCGTGTCAAATAATCCATTCGCCCTCTGGGTATCTGAAGGATGAAACGGGGTAGTTTAAAGTTCGTATTGTCGTTTAAAAATAATTATATGTTTAAAATTCGTTTATTGATTCGTCTACATTTGCTGTTTGAGAATGTTTTGAGTTTCAGAACACTGTGTGTATATCAGTTACGACTTTACCTTACTCCTTTTAAAACTCTCTCTCTCTCTCTCTCTCTCTCTTTGAATCCTCAGCTGAAAACCTTTATGGACAGAGTCAACAGACTGTCAACCTAAGAGGTCTCCAAAGAGCAATCAGCCTGCAAGGAGAGAGAGAGAGAGAGAGAGAGAGAGAGAGAGAGAGAGAGAGAGAGAGAGAGAGAGAGAGATGGATGTGATAAATAAATAAATACGAGGGGAAATAGGAAATATAAAAGACACCTGAAATTCAAGGGACTTCATCAGAAAAGTGAGAGAGAGAGAGAGAGAGAGAGAGAGAGAGAGAGAGAGAGAGAGAGAGAGAGAGAGAGAAGAGATAACCTTTGCTTTTAACACTTACCAGATGTAAGTGAACAGAGTATGAATATATAAGTCAATATTTTGTATTTTGACTGAAACTCTAGATATCCTACCAAGAACAATTATTTCACTTTTAACCTAAATTTTGAGTCTGTGGACAAACAAAATACGCATACTTTTTTTTTTCATTGATCTAAAAGAGTATATATACATATTTCCATATCATTAATTGAATACAGATATATAGGATACATTACCAGACAATGATTTAATATCTAGTCACCATACGCCTTTACAAACAATAATTCAAAATCGTGCAATAGAAAAAAACTAGTTTAAAAAAAAGATATCCGATTATTTGCCTGGCTAAAGCCGTTGTTAGTTTTTTCCATCTGTTTGCAAATGAAAAAGATAATGTTTAAACGCGTTGCAGAGTTTTTTAAAAAGCTATTTATTCCAGCAATGAAATGGAAAGGGACTAAGACTGAAGGATTTGAAGTAAATTTGTCCAGTTATGGAAAAAATTGATTTTTTATTTCTTGTTTTATTTTATTTTTTTTTATCTCCCGAAATTCGTCAGACGAGTCATACCTTGTTGTCAAATATTATCAGTTGATGTTTCCCGATAATTTCGAAAAAAAAAAAAAAAAAATCCTTATCATAATGTTGACTGGAATTGGTCAAGTGGCTGACCTGGAGTCAATGATGTGATTTCGGTAATTTTTCGCTCAAAAGACGATATTTGGCACATTGTTTTTTGGACGAATATAAAAGAAATTGGTCCAAAAAATAAAAAAGAGAGAAAGCGGTAATGTGATGTTGAATTTGAACCGGGGCTGGAAAAGTATGCTTTTCCAAATATCCTGGAAACGGGCTGGAACGAAGAAAAACGTAATCAAAATTAATTTTTTGAAAATACGTCCAGTGGTGATTCGGAAAACGAGCTTATTATCAATACGAGATATTCCACCTAGGGTTAAAAAGCGAGCCTGTCCTATATCAATGAATACTATATATATCTCTTCACGCTTTCGTTTTTATTTCATAAGACAATAGCATTATCAAGTTAGTTTTTGGATTCTCGGGGATAATTACTTTTTATTAATGCACACAATTCAGTTCGTAGTTTAATATTTGACTAAATTTTTTTTTATTTATTCATTTATGCCATTTATTTGTTAATTTGCAGCTTCAATTTCAAGTCTATGGATCCTGTGGTGGGCTTGTTCCATGGGAACAGGATTCATGTTCTGAATAATAATAATAATAATAATAATAATAATAATAATAATAATAATAATAATAATAATACTGATTGTTATGGTAATTGCTATCAGCTGATGTTAATTATTGAGTGGTCACATTAAATACTTTGTCTTTCCACCAGAAATATTTTATTCTTACGAGAGAGAGAGAGAGAGAGAGAGAGAGAGAGAGAGAGAGAGAGAGAGAGAGAGAGAGAGAGAGTTTTTAAACCATTATTTCAGGAGGAGAACTTCATTTGAATCTGACACACACATACCACTGATATACAAAACATTCTGCGAGAGTGTTTTTCAGTATTGCTCGATTTATATGTTATATACATCTATTTTAGATTAAAAAAAAACAACAATTCTTACAGTATAATAAACAGATGCCAGGAAGCCCCCTCTTTTCAAAATGAAAAACACACACAAACTCCTAGAATTTTGAATTTTGCACAACTAGCATTTTGAAATTTAGAAGTGTCTCTAGTTAATTTTATATTACATATCTATTTTATAATCAGAATAAAATCACCAAATTTAAAAGAAATCTGAAAGCTTAATATATAAAATAATGAGGCTTCTGGAATTCTAAATCTGGAAGCCTGGTATTAAAAAAAAAATGACACCTCTGGAATTCTGCTTCAAGTCCAATCAATACAGTTGATGAGATATATCCCCACTACTATTCTTAGCATCACAATCTATATTACAGCTTCACAGGAAACTCAATAATCCACCTAATAGATTATCATTATCATTCATCTATTAATTGGACCTACCATGACCCCACACACTCATGTTAATCATCATTATCTCCCGTTATTAGGGGCCTTTTGATCTGGCGTCGGTATGAGCAACGTTTTTCCAAAAAAAAAGAACGTTTGATCCCTTCTGGAGAGTAATTAACCTCTTGAACGTCAATAGGCTTTTGCTTAATTCGTTTAAGACTTAAATGTGACTGCTGTCCTTCTCTCTCTCTCTCTCTCTCTCTCTCTCTCTCTCTCTCTCTCTCTCTCTCTCTCTCTCTCTGCTCTAATGTTGAATGTATTAACAGGAAGGGTCTGTTGAACTTTGTGCTTATATAGATTTTTTTTTAAATCAAGTACAGTTCTCTTGTTCACTCAGGTTTGGTAAATGAGCAAGGTCTTGTCATGACATTATGGTGATAGATTTTGTCAATTTTGTCTAAATAACTCCCTTGTTAAACCTCAAAGACTTAAGAATTATTTTAGGAAAGAGACTAAATATAATTATCTAAATAATTCCCTCGCTAAACCTCTGGGACTTAAGAACTAAATTGAAAAAAAGGATAGATGATAGTCTAAATTATTCTTTAAAAAAAAAAACTAAATAATTGTCTAAATAATTCCCTTCTTAAACCTCTTGGACTTAAGAATTATTTTAAGAAAAAGATTAATAAATAATTGTCTAAGTAATTCCCATGTTAAACCTCCAAGACTTAATAATCATTTCAAGAAAAAGACTAAACATAATTGCGTAAATAATTCTCTCGTTAAACCTCTGGGACTTAAGAATTATATTGAAGAAATTATAAATGATTGTCTAAATTATTTTATAAGAAAAAGAATAAATCACTGTATAAATAATTCCCTTGGCAAACCTCAGACACATTAAAGAATTATTTTCGGAACTATATTAAATTACTGTCTAAATAATTCCGTTGTTAAACCTCAAAGAATTAAGAATTATTTTAAGAAAAAAGGCTAAATAATTGTCTAAATAATTCCCTTGTTAAACTTCGGAGTAGTCAAAAAATTCATATAAGAACAAGGCTAAATAATCGTCTAAATAATTCCCATGTTAAACCTCAAAAGAGAAAGACTAAATATAATTGTCTAAATAATTCCTCCGTTAAACCTCTGAGTAGTCAAAGAATTCATATACGAACAAGACAAAATAATCGTCTAAGTAATTCCCTTGTTAAACCTCAAAAGAATTAAAAATCATTTTAAGAGGAAAGACTAAATATAATTGTCTAAATATTTCCCTTGTTAAACCTCAAAGATTTCACAATCCTTTTAAGAAAAAGACTAATATAATGTCTAAATAATTCCCTTCCTTAAACTCAAAGACTTCATAATCATTTTAAGAAAATTACTAAATATAATTGTCTAAATAATTCCCTTGCTTAAACTCAGACTTAATAATCATTTGAAGAAAATTACTAAATATAATTGTCTAAATAATTCCCTTGCTTAAACTCAGACTTAATAATCATTTGAAGAAAATTACTAAATACAATTGTCTAAATAATTTCCTTGCTAAACCTCAAAGAATTAAGAATTGATTTAAGAAAAAGAGCTTCCATCAAACCTCACAGACAAAGAACCAAAGGGGAAAGAGGGTTGCATTAACAAAAGCAGACACTGGCAAATTGACTGACACATGCATATCACACAGAATGCTTTCGCCAGAAAGCAAAAAAAAAAAAAAAAAAAAAAAAAAAAAAAAAAAGCTTAATCACTGCAGCTCTCTCGTCATACCAACTTTAAAAGTTGAGTGGGAGATCAGTTTCTGCACTTTCCACTTACTACTTTTGTTGTCCTTTTGATGTTGGATGTACTACTTGCATCGGTGAACTGTGCACTCTGCAAAATGGAAGGGAAAGGAATATCAGAGTGGTGATTGGATATGAGGTCAAATGTAAACGTTGGAAAGTAATTGCTAAATAGAAAGAAGAATTAAATAGAAAACAATGACAAACTGTGTCTTGGTAAAGGTATGTTGCATAAGTAGGGAAAGAGAGTGATTAGTGGAAATTGAAATATGAGGAGGGAAAATGAATGGTAATCGACAAATAGCGAGAAAATGAGATGAAATATTATGAGCATTAATGAAATACGCGGGTGAGATGGTGAAGAGTAATATTGATGAATGGAAAAAGATTTAGATGGAAAACAATGAGAAAATGGATCCTGGGAAAGGTTTGTTAGATAACTTGGAAAACGACCGTGGAAATGAAATAGGGGGTCAAAAATGAAAAGTAATTGATATATAAAAATAAAATAAGACGAAAAACAATCAAATCAAATATGGACCAAACATGAAAAGTACTTGATAAATAAAGATACGATAAAAAAACAAACGTTAAGGAAATAAAAGATAAAAATTAACAGTAATTGATAAATATAAAATTAAATAATTAATAAAAAAGAAAATGTGATATAAAACAATGAAAATGCATCTCACTGAAGGTGGTCGTATGACGTCATCATTTTAGGCAATAATTGACAACACACAAAAATAACATGAAAAGAAAGTCAAAATATAGAAAGCATACATGTTGCATAACTCTCTCTCTCTCTCTCTCTCTCTCTCTCTCTCTCTCTCTCTCTCTCTCTCTCTCTTCTCTCGAACGTATAACTCCATATCTCTCTGGTCTTCGGCCGAGATCAGAGGGAATCATATATAATACTAATAACGCTACCAATAATAATATTAATCATTATTATAATTCTGGAATTATACCAAAATGCATTACACATCAAGGTCCCTTGCTTACGCTTTATCGAAAACAAATATAATGGTGAATATTATGGAAACGTTGAACCCTTCATTTCGAAGACACCTGCAGCTCCTGGCTCAAGTCAGTCTGTCTGTCTGTCTGTCTGTCTGTCTGTCTGTCTGTCTGTCTGTCTGTCTGTCTGTCTGTCTGTCTGTCTGTCTGTCTGTCTGTCTGTCTGTCTGTCTGTCTGTCTGTCTGTCTGTCCTCGTTTTTTTTTGCTTTGCATTCTAATATTTTTTCCTGACATTTTTATTTTATTTGTTAATCTGTAATTTTATCCGTTTTACTAATGACTGATCTCTATCTGTTACTTCTATCGAATGAACTACCTTAATGTTCCTTGGAAGCTTCTTGAATATCAAGTCAGTGGCCCCTTTGGTGGGATTGTTCCATATGGATATAGGGGTTCATCTTCTGTATGTAATAATTATAATCACATGCAAAATAGCATACATTTCTGAATATCTGTATAGTAATGATATTTACCGTATATTTTCCAGACATCTAGCAAGATTTATGGGTTTATTTTCTGATCAATAATAATAATAATAATAATAATAATAATAATAATAATAATAATAATAATAATAATAATAATAATAATAATAATATAAATAATAATAATAATAATGGAAAAAGAAACCCCAAGATTGTCGAGAATAACTTGTTTACTTGTAAATATTTACATAGTAGATTTGTTAACACTCGCAGTTACACTATAAATCAAGTGTTAGGAGAGGGTGGAGTGGAGGTAAGGATGGGAAGAAAAGGAGAATTATGAAAAGGAGGTACAGTAAAAAAGGAAACAAAAGAGGTTGCAACTAGGGGCTTATAGAAGGCACGCTGCATAGAACCTTAAAAGTAATGCCTACAGTGCACCTCATGAGGGCCACTGACGGCAGTACCACCCCCCACCCCCCAAGGGGAAGGATGGAAGGATGAGAATATGAGCGGATGTACAGTAAAAATGAATTAAAAGGGGTTGCAGCTAGGGGGCTTATATGTAGTGCACTGACGGCTCTATCTAAACCGGCCCCATAACACCGCCCCCCCCCCCCCGCCCCCTACCCCCTCCCCGCCTAAACACGGTCGGGTCCAAACAGATGATTCACCATTATCGACGGTTAACACGACACTTGTCGATAGAATTGGATTCTGCACGATTTGGGACCAGAAGCCTCATCCTAGATGATTTATGTAAACATTACTCGCCCGCGAGAGAGAGAGAGGAGAGAGAGGAGAGAGAGAGAGAGGAGAGAGAGAGAGAGAGAGAGAGAGCGCCCACCCACATTCCCTAATCTTTTATGAATTAATATATATTGCGCGAAATATGTCTCCAGTTGACAACGCGGTTCGAGAGAGGTAATGCAGCGATTGATTTGGTCATTTCTAGATTTATGGTTCAGTTCTGTAAGGTGTTTGTCATTGTTGAGAGAGAGAGAGAGAGAGAGAGAGAGAGAGAGAGAGAGAGAGAGAGAGAGAGAGAGAGGTGAATTACCTCTGTATAAAGGTTTGTATTTCTCACAGAAACTTGAGAGAGAGAGAGAGAGAGAGAGAGAGAGAGAGAGAGAGAGAGAGAGAGAGAGAGAGAGATTCAAACACACTTATTTCACGTTCATAAATAAAAGTCTTGACAGGTCATCGATTTACAGGAAGAATTACATTCCCGTCAAGCAATAAATCAAATATTACTTCAACAATCATTTCAGATCAGTAACATTGATCACCTCTAAGGTAAGCAACAAGAAATTATGTTTGAAAATGATCCTTTATCCTTGATTCTCATTTTTCATTACTTCGTCTTCTACAGCGCCTTCGTCTGAGCCAGCCCTCTCCTTGTATTTATCTAACCAAGACCACCACGCCCTTCGGTAATTGAGTTCCTACGACCTCCTGTTCTATACGAGATCCTACCTACATAAGGAACATAATAATCCTTCATCCTCCATTATCGCCTTTCGTTAACCGCATCTCCTTCGTCAGCGCCTTCGTCAGCCTCCTCCTCGTTTTTACCAAAGCCAAGATCCTTTCACTAAACCGCTGTCAGGGGACACAGCACTTCAAGAGCCGACGCAAGAAAAGGCCCAAAGAGGTCCTGCCCTCTTTTTAAGAGTTCCTTCACGCCCTCCATTAAGTTATCAGAAGGCATTTCCATCCCGAAGGCAACAAAATCTTCCCGCCTTTTTCCGGCTGTCAAACGCGGTATGTCACAGATCAATCAAGGGAGAGAGAGAGAGAGACAGTTCCTTCTCGCGCGGGTTTCTTCTGAGAAACAGCAGGGTGTCTCGGCCTATATGTTCGTTCGGCGAGGTCTTGTCTCTCTCTCTCTCTCTCTCTCTCTCCTCTCTCTCTCTCTCTCAGGGAGCGAGGAGGAAGAGCAAGAGAGATGTACGTATAGTTAGTTGCTATGATTGAGAGGTTTAAGAAATACATTTTTTTCGTTATTTTGACAAGAACTGACTCTCTCTCTCTCTCTCTCTCTCTCTCTCTCTCTCTCTCTCTCTCTCTCTCTCTCTCTCTCTCTCTCATTAATTCATTATTAAAACCATTCCCAAATGGGTGTCAATGGCGCGTAAAAAAAATTGATAAAAATTACTTTTAAAAATCTACACTTGATAATCTTTACTCTGACTGGCAAAAATCTCTCTCTCTCTCTCTCTCTCTCTCTCTCTCTCTCTCTCTCTCTCTCTCTCTCTCTCTCCTGATTGAAAGACAAGGTTTGGGGTAGGAAAAATGAGTATATTTTAAGATTTTAATAAAGATTAAAAGCACCTTCAGTGAGTTTTAACTTGAACAAGTTTCGCGACAGGTTACCCGTCACACTTTTACTTCTTGTTAAGTGGATAATTATGTAAGGTTGTTTACTTAATTCCAAAATTAATATAAGTGTGTACGTGTACGTGTGTGTTCATATATTGAATATGAAATCAATTAATATGTAAAATATATTGATCACAAATTCTTATGATGTCCAAGAAATAATATAAGAATATATTGATTACAAATTCTTATGATGTCCAAGAATTAATATAAGAAGTATGTGAGTGTGTTTGTTTGTTGTGTGCCCATATATTTAACGTGATATAAATTAGTATGCAAAATATTTAATCATAAATTCTTATGGTGCCCAAGAATTAATATAAGAAGTGTGAGTGTGTTGTGTGCATGTGTGTGTGTGTGTGCGCGCGCGTGCGTCTCGTTCACGAATACGCAATCATACGCAAAAATGAAGCCAACGAGAGAACTTCAGCTCATTACGAAATCGTGAGAAACGGCCCACGGAGAGAGAGAGAGAGAGAGAGAGAGAGAGAGAGAGGAGCTCGGCTTCGCCCACCCAAGTTGCAGGGGTGGGGGAAAAGGGGAAGGGGGGTTTGGGTGGGGGGGGGGAGCAGAAAGTAAAGTGCCGTTTGTTTTGAAATATTGACAGCTTCTTGGCAATGCTCAGGGGAAGAACGATTTATTTGTATAATTCATAGCACGTGTGTAAATAGATTCCGAGATTTATGGATCTTTCATCACGAACGATTGTTCTCTCTCTCTCTCTCTCTCTCTCTCTCTCTCTCTGTGAGTAGGTT
>NC_087211.1:83563451-83570951 GCF_015104395.2 Macrobrachium nipponense | reverse complement strand
CCACAGAGAGAGCGAGAGAGAGAGAGAGAGAGAGAAACAGAGACAATGAGAGAGAGAGAGAAGGGAGAATTATGGAAATAATACACTTCAACACATCTTCCCCAGCCAGTCGTGACTGACGGCAGTTCTTTGTTCTCTCAGGTAATTAATTCTTGCATTTTCGGGAACTTGTGTTGTTAAGTGTGGCTCAAATATCACCATTGAGTTTCATTAAGAGATGCGAAGGTGTTTAACTGTTCTCTCTTAGGGCTGAAGCTGTGAGTGATATTATAATGGTTGGTTTGGCTTCTTTTAGGGTGGTTCCTTGAATTCTTGCCTCATTTGTTTCGTGGTTCAGAGGCGGAATAGTTGAAGAATTGTATGTAGTGTATGTAGTGTATGTATGTATGTAGTATGTATGTATGTATGTATGTAGGGTGTATATATATATATATATATATAGATATATATATATATTATATATATATATTTAAACATTTATACCAAATATATAATATATATATATATATTATATAATATATATATATATATATGATATATATATATATATATATATATATATATATATATCTATATAAATATATATATATATATATATATATATAGATATATATATTATATATATATATGACTGGTAAAAAAATGTTCTGTAACAACAGAATTCCATCTAATAAAAGGAGCCATAAAAAACACAAAATGTAGAGAGAAAAGTACTATATTTCAGAGACTGCTGTCTCTCTCTTCAGGTATATGAATGAGAAAAGTTTACAGAAAAGGTGGTATTATACCAAGAGATCCGTCCACAAGTAAGCCCAATTTAGGTCACCCCCCGCTGATAATCTTCCTTTAATCTTCTAAGCGTTGGTTGAATGAACACTTCGTCAACCAACGCCTTAAGAAGATTAAAGGAAGATTAATCACGGGGGGGTGGGGGTGACCTAAATTGGCTCTTAACTTGTGGACGGATCTCTTGCTATAAATACCACCTTTTCTGTAAACCTTTCTCATTCATATACCTGAAGAGAGAGACAGAAGTCTCTGAAATATAGTACTTTTCTCTCTACATTTTGTGTTTTTTTATGGGCTCCTTTTATTAGAATATATATATATATATATATATATATATATATATATATCTATGTGTGTGTGTGTGTGTGTGCATATTTAAATATGTAAATTGTATAAAAAAACATTTATTTATATATATTGTTATATATACCATATGTATGTATAGATAAATAAATAAATATATTTATATATATATAAATATATATATTATATATATATATATATATATATATATATACTATATATATATATATGTATATATATATATATAAGACAGCACAAAAGAACACTTATAGCATTCTGTTGACCAAAGATACGGACATCCCACGATCACTAATTTGAGAATTAACAACCGCCCTAAACCCCCAACCCCCCACCCACCCATCAAGCCTCTCCCGTCCCCCTACCGGGCTCCCCCCCCCCCCCCCCCAACCACCCCCCCCCCCCCAACCAAAAATGCATCTACGCCCTTTCAGAGACCTCACTTACCGCATATAGTTTCCCAATTAACGAAAGCAATGTTGTAATGTGTTTTATATATATTTATATATAATTTAACACTCGGTGCCGTTGGAATTAGCCACCGGCTTTGCTTGAATAATGCAAATTTGCATAGCAAATCGCTTTGGTTGTAATTACTCCATTTTCTGGTGAAGCGATGGACTTTCATTTCGCTAATTTTTTTTTTTTTTTTGTTATCGTTTAGGTGTGTGTTTTTAAAATTGACATGTATATGCATAATACATGTGTGTGTATGTAATTCATCTTAAATATATATATATATATATATATATATATATATATATATATAATATATATTACCAAGATCCTAATCTCGGTACTACTTAAAAAGCGTCTGGTAGTTTGGTTGTGCGTCTAAGGCACTGGCTAATACCCATTTTCTCTACCCCCCCCCCCCCCACCCCCCCCCCCCCTCTCTCTCTCTCTCTCTCTCTCTCTCTCTCTCTCTCGAGAACACTCCCCCCCCCCTCCATTACTAAGGCAATTAAATCAGACTCGTGAACTTACAAAAATACATTTATTTAAGAGCAAGGCATAAAACTAAATCAGGTTCTTAACAAAATGATTAAATGAAATGTTGAACTCAGATAACCCACTCCATATTTCTACTACAATAACCAACATTATCTTAGTCACAAAACTGGGCATAGTCATAGTACAGTCTCCATAGTAACGCCACGAAACATTAGTTAAGATCCCATATCAATTAAGTCACCATATTCAGTTCCCCTTTGTCTCAGAACCGCCCATTCAACACAGTTTATACACACACTTCACCAAAAATACTGTTGCAGAAGCCATCCTGGCTCTGCCAATTATGTAGCAATCTCCCATCTTGGGTAACTTACCTTCTCGTTATGTAGGGAGGAAGCTCGCACGCGCGCACGAACGAACTAACACACAATGTTCACACCCAAGTAACTGCCTCTAACCAGTTTCAGAAGGCACCTCTGCATAACGACAGAACGGCGCTGATCTGCTTAGACAGTAACTTTGACATCACGCCACCCAAAAAGATACATCAGCATTTCCAAAGCTCGTCACTTCGGGCCACACTGTTTCCAAGGAGTAGCTAAATCGATGACTCCTACATTCTAGGAAAGTCACAGCACATCACCTTACGACGGTGTCTTAAATGCATTATCTTAATATATACTTGTTATATTCTCAATTACTCTTTGTTATATATATATATATATATATATATATATATATATATATATATATATATATATATACACAGAGTGTCCATAAAGTCCAGTTCAATTACAGGCATTTATGGCTTTAGTGGACACCCTGTATATATATATATATATATATATATATATATATTATATATATATATATATATATATATATATATATATATATATAATATATATATGCAGAGATGTTGCTGTCGTTTGCCCAGGGTACTTAAGAGAGTTTCTACGAGTCTACAGAGTTCTACAGCACTTTTGGGTCTACAGAAGCCGTTGGATGTCTTCCACTGGGAGACGTTTCGCCTTCCTACAGCGTATTTTTCACGAGTTGCAGTTGCAGACAAAGAGGGATATTCAAGGATCCAAAATGAGAAAAGTTTCTACACCCAATTGTTATTGCAGGTGAAGCATTACTTTGTGCTGCCAGAGACATGCAGTTATTACTATATTTTGTGTTTTGAGCCGGCCAATGCGTTTTTTTATATGTATAAGCTGTTTTATGTGAGCTATGGCTAGGCAGGTGCTAGCAATTCTAGGTGGCCGAGCATCTGTTATATAAAAGAGGGCTATAATTAATATGTTTAATATACCATTATGATGTGATGTGCTGCGACTTTTTTAGAATGTGCAGACTTATCATTTTTAACTTCCCATGGAGACAGAGTCCGAGCAACACCTTAAGAAAGCTGATAAATCTTTTCTGGAATGGTGTAACAATAAGATGTTTACTTAGCAGGTCAATGTTCGTTCTGTGGGTATGTGAGTTCGTGAGGGCTTGTTCAAGGTGCCTTTGAAAACTGGCTATGACCAGTTACTTGGGGCGTTACTGAAGAGTGTGAATTCATGTGTACATGTATGAACTATGTCCATTCTTAATGGCATGGTTTAGCCAAGAACTAGGGAGACAGCTACGGGAGAAAAGGCAGAATGCTGGGATAGCTCTGCGAAAGTTATATTTGTTTCTGTGTGTGACGTTCCAAGCTGCAATGGGTAAGAATATTATGATTTAGCCAAAGGGATGGCTTGTAAAGATGTTCTATTTCATTTAATCTTTTGGCTTGGTCTTTACAATAGTGTGTGCTCACGAGTGTGTTCTGTCTTTTAAACAGGCGGGATCTAGTAGGGGACTGAGTGTCCTAGTGAGGGACTAAGTGTCCTGTGTGGAGGGAACTATAATAATTTGAGAAGAGATAATTGGTGTGACTAATTACTGATTAAGACATTTAAATACCAGGGGGTTATCTGAGTTAATTGATCTGTGAATTACCATTCCATTAATTACCCTATAAGAATCTGAATTATTCAGTTAATACTTTACTTTGAATAAATGCCTATTTTTGTAACTCCGACTCTGATTTGATAACCTGATGGAATGGAGAGAGAGAGAGAGAGAGAGAGAGAGGGGGGAGGGACTGAGTGTTACCAGTTCGCCTAACGCTCTGGCTAAATGCATACCAAATATGAAAATAGCGGGGGGGGGGGGGCGACGCTCCTCGCTGTTAATATATATATAATATATATATATATATATATATATTATATATATATATATATATATATATATAATATATATATATATATATGTGTATATATATAATAATATATATATATATATATATATATATATATATATATATATATATATATATATATATATATCTTGAATTTCGATAAAAGACTGTCTTATTTTAAAAAAAATCATGGTTTTAGAAGCTTCAAAACAAAAAAAAACTTTTTTTTTTTTTCCCATTTCGTAGTTTTTTATTTAACAGCTTCCTCTCTGTGTACTGGTTACCTTCCCATTTTACTAGTCCTCTCTCTCTCTCTCTCTCTCTCTCTCTCTCTCTCTTCTCTCTCTCTCTCTCTCTCTCTCTCTGCTCTCTCTCTCTCTCTCTCGCTCTCTCTCGCTCTCTCTCTCAGTGCTTCCACCCCTTTTGTGGGTAATATCTTATGAATGGAGACGCAATGACGATACGATAACAGTCTAAAATGAAAATTGAAAACCATGAAAAAATTATTTTCAATCAAATGCACAAGACGAAGAAGAAGAAGAAGGTAAAAACAAATGAAGAAGAAGAAATGTTTAGGTACGGGGGGGGGGGGGGGGGTGGGGGTGGGGGTGGGATTAGTTGGGGCAGGGTCTGGTGACTTGGTGGGGAAGGGACTAGCTGTCTTGGGGACTTATTTGGGGTGATTATTGGGCGGAGGAATTACCCGATAGGGAGAGGAGGAGGAGGAGGAGGAGGAGGAGGAGGAGAGGAGGAGGAGGAGGAGGGAGGTAGAAGGATAGATAGATGGAGGATGAGAAAAAAGGGGGGCAGAGTGGGGATGGCCTGGGGGAGGAGGGGCCGACTCAGCCATACACAAAACTCATATCGTAAAGCATTGAAGAGCAGTGACAATATTTAGTCACCGCCCCAAGATTCCTATTGAGAGAGAGAGAGAGAGAGAGAGAGAGAGAGAGAGAGAGAGAGTTTTCGATTTGTTTATTTTTAACGCTTTCTCTCTCCTTCGCTGAAAAGGTAGAAGTAAGTTGCATTCCTTTTTGATTTTTTTTTCGACTTTATATCTGATTTTCTTATTCCTTTTTTGCTTTGTTGTGTTTTTCTTTCTTTCTGGCAATTATTACGATTTTCCTAACTTTATATAATTATATATATATTAATATATATATATATATATATATATATATTATATTATATATATATATATATGATATTATATATATATATATTTTCTTTTATCATTACTCCACAAAATTGCCAACACTGAATATAAAAGTTCTATCAAAGTGACCATTGCTAGTCATTGTGTTTGTGTGTGTGTGTGTGTGTGTGTGTGTGTGTGGTGTGTGTGTGTAATTCATCTAAAGTAATTACCACACCTCGCGTGAACCATGTAGTAGACACTGAATGTAAGGCTCACTCCCCCCGCCCCCCTTACCCATTCGAGCAGTCTATACACTTACTAACCTGACCAGCGTCGATGACGAATGACCTCTCGTGAACCATGTCGACCAATTTAATCAAATTTTCGAGCGTCGACCCTACTATATCTTGTCCTGGGTCTCTGTAGTAGATCTTGTCTAATAGATCTTGTCTAACAGACTTTGTCTCACAGACCTCGTTTAATAGGCTTTGTCTACAAGACATTGTCTACGCCTTGTCTAAAAGACCTCGTTTAATAGACCTTGTCTAATAGACCCTGTCTAAAATACCTTGTCTAATTGACTTTGTTTGATAGACCTTGTCTAATAGATCTTGTCTAAAATAGACCCCGTCGAATAAACCAGTTTAATAGGCATTGTCTACAAGACCTTGTCTAAAATACCATGTCTAAAATACTTTGTTTAATAGAACTAGTCTGAAAAGACCTTGGCTAATAGACCTTGTCTAATAAACCTTGTTTAATAAGCATTGTCTACAAGACATTGTGTAATAGACCGTGTAAAAAGACCATGTCTAAAATACATTGTCTACTATACATTGTCTAAAAGACCTAGTGTAATAGATCTTGTCTACAAGACGTTGTCTGAAAGACCTTGTTTAACAGACCTTGTCTAAAAAAAGTTCTCTAAAGACCTTGTCTACTAGACATTGTCTAAAATACCTTGTCTAAAAGACCTTGTTTAATAGACCATATCTGAAAAGACCTTGTCTAATAGACCTTGGCTAACAGACCTTGTCTAAAAAAGACCTTGTCCAATAGACCTGGTTTAATAGGCATTGTCTACAAGACATTGTCTAGTAGATCTTGTCAAAAAGACCGTGTCTAAAATACCTCGTCTAACAGAACTTGTCTACTAGACCTTGTCTAAAAGACCTAGTGTAATAGACCTTGTCTACTAGACACTGTCTGAAAGACCTTGTCTAATAGACCTGGTTTTATAGACCTTTTTCAATAGACCTTGTCTAATGAGACCCTCGAATTCAGCCAATTATTTTACGCGTTTTGAATTTGATAAATACAACCAAATTACCTTAGGTTATATTTAGAGAATAGCTGCGATAAATCCATCCACTATAATGTATATATATATATATATATATATATATATATATATATATATATATATAATATCTATATATCATATATATAAACTGAATCTAATTATGGAAAAACCAGTCACGTAATAGTTTCATTAAAAAGATAAGGTCACTAATATAAAAATAAATCAATGGGCACATACGAAATCATCTACCTCAACCATGAAATAATAGAAAAATATAATACCCACGTATTATGCAAATTAATACCTTAGGGATAATACCTCAGTGACAATATCTTCAAAAGGGCTTCTCCCCACGATAGTCACTTCCACCTGGGATCAACTTCCGACTGAGGCGACAGGATAGGAACAGGTAGTAGGACTTCTCTCCTCCGGGAGACTTCTCCTCACTCCTCACTTGAGTAAGGCTTCGGTAGGAGGGAAGGCGTTATTATATATGTCAGAGTTCGCAAAGTAGTATGTCTGAAGCCTCGTATAATTGCTTGACGATTTACCACGTCATGTGAAAGATGCATCGATTACGTGGATGGTGAGTTTGGTGTAGTAGAGATTATTGAAGATTGTTCCGAGTATTAGGGAGATATTGAAAGCCTATTTGGTTTATAGGCTTATGTTGTTTGCGCTTGATGTTGAATTTTTCTAGGTGTTCTATTTTTCTTTGAAGTCCATGTGCTTGCAAGAACAGAAGACATTACTGTC
>NC_087211.1:83548451-83558451 GCF_015104395.2 Macrobrachium nipponense | reverse complement strand
GTCTGGTTTACTCTCAACAAAGATATCCGTAGACACTGAATGAATACTTTAAACGTTATAACTAACAGATGAGAGTCTAAGCTACTTACAGACAGAACTATAACAATAACCACTAAATAGTAAGCCGGAATTCAGAAGCTGTAAGTAGTATAAGCTACTTACATTCCATACGCTGGACATTCTACGCTCTCTCTCTCTCTCTCTCTCTCTCTCTCTCTCTCTCTCTCTCTCTCCTCTCTCTCTCCCGGAATTGTGAAGTTATACACCTAATGTCTATTTCCTCTGATGTTCAGCCTCTCAAACCACCTCCTCTTGACTTCGTCAGTGTCGAAGAAGAGAAAGTAAGAGAAAGTACAAGAAAGCACAAAACCCACAAATGGCGAAAAATGGTGGGAAGAAAGTAATGGGGAAGAGAGGAAGAAGAGAAAGTTAGAGAAAAGATAAAGTCAGTGGAGAAAGCGAGAGAAAGGAGGTGAAAGTGTAAAACCCCCTAAACGGAGAAAAGATTTGAGAGAAGGAGAGAAAGTAAAGGAGAGAAAAGGTAGAGGAGAAAGTAAGGGAAAGTCAGAAGAGAAAGAAAGAGAAAGGAAAAGAAAGGGTGATTCCCAAATGACCAAAAGCTCTGATAGTGCTGGGGAGAGGACGATGTAACGAGATGAAAAGAAAGGAAGAAAAGAAAGTAAGTGAAAGTCAAAAGAAAAGAAGGAGGAAAGCATAAAACTCCAAAATGGCTAAAAGGGGAGGACAGAAAGTAAGGGAGAAGAACGGAAGAAGAGAAAGCAAGAGAAAGTATAAGAAAATATAAAACCCTAAATGGCAAAAAGAGGAAGAAAGAAAGTTATTGGGAAGAAATGAAGAATTGATAGTTGAAGAAAGTAATGGAAAGCAAGAGAAAGTAGAAGAAAGTGTAAAAGCCCAGAAACAGCGAAAAGATCTGAGAGCGCAGAGGATCTAAAGACCAGGAGAGAAAGGTGGAAGAAAAAATAAGAGAAAGCGAGAGAAAGTGGAAGAAAGCGTAAAACCCGCCCCCATCCCCTAAAGCCAAAACGGCAAAAAGATGTGAGAGGAACTAGGATCTAAAGACCAGGAAAGAAAGGTGGAAGAAAAAATAAGAGAAAGTAAGAATAGAAAGTGAGAGAAAGTAATAGAAAGCGTAAAGCCTGCCCGAACCCCCTAAAGCCGAAACGGCAAAAAGATTTGAGAGCGCCGAGGATCTAAAGACCAGGAAAGAAAGACGGAAGAAAATGAGAGAAAATATGAATAGAAAGCGAGAGAAAGTGGAAGAAAGCATAAAACCCACGCCCCCCCCCAAGCACGTAGGATCTAAAGACCAGGAGAGAAGACGAAAGAAAAAATAAGAGAAAGTAAGAATAGAAAGTGAGAGAAAGTGGAAGAAAGTGTAAAACCTGCGCCCCCCAAGGCCAAAACGGCAAAAAGATGTGAGAGCGACTAGGATCTAAAGACCAGGAGGGAAGATGAAAGATAAAATAAGAGAAAGTAAGAATAGAAAGCGAGAGAAAGTGGAAGAAAGCGTAAAACCCACGCCCCCACCCACTAAAGCCGAAACGGCGAAAAGATCTGAGAGCGCTGAGGATCTAAAGAGGCAAATGCCATCAATATGTCTGCCTCTTGGTGAGTTCCGTTAACCGATGCATAATTTGGCCATCTCTATGCAGAGTTATTCTGCGGAAAATAACCCGTGTGGTTTATATCTTTTTTTTCTTGGGTGTGGGGGGGATGGAGGATGGAGGGGGTTGGGGGGGGGAGTTGAGTGGCTATAGATAGTTCTTTGTCCCGAATAAAATATGGATGACTCCTATAAAAAAAATACGAAAGGAATTGCACCAGAGGAGAAAAAAATATATAAAAGAGCATTAGGTTAGAAGTAAAGGTGAATGATTTTGGTTTTTGGTTGTGAATTGGAGACTCACAGATGTTTATTGAAATAATTTTTTATCTAAAATATATCAAGCTTTTAGATATGTGATTCTAGCAGATTAGGCATACAGGTTTTCAATGTATTTTTTTCTATTTATCTTATCTAAATTGTTCTGTATATTTTACTGTTTTTATCTAAATCCTATCAAGCTTTTAGATACATGAATATTAGGTTAGATATATAATCTTTTACTTCGAATAATTTCTATTTTCCTTAATTAAAATCCTACAAGCCTATTTGATACATAATTTAATAGGTTAGATTTATTTTTTTCCTATTTTAAATCCTTATTTTAGATTATATATCAAGATATATTTTTTGTCTGTTTCTAATTTAAATTCTATCAAGCTTTTATTTCTGAGTTCCTCATTTCAATTTTTCTGTTTTTTCTCTCGTTTTTTAATTCCAACAAACCTCCTGATCTATGATTCGAACAGAGCAGATATATTTTTAATCTATTTGTTTCCATTTTCCTTATCTAAATACCTGCAAGCTTCTTTGATACATGATGCTAGCAGATTAGATTTGTATATCTTCATTGTATTTACTTCTGTCTTCCTTATTTAGAATACAGGAAGCCTCCTGGAGCAATCATTCTAGCAGATTTGATTTATTTATTTTCATTCTATTTATTTCTGTTTTCATAATTAAAATTCCAGTATGCATTGTGAATACATAATTCTAACAGATTAATTTAATACTGATTACAGAACTGCACGAATGCAAATTCTTTAAGTACACAGCAAAGGAACTATTTAAAAAAATAAATAGAAAGTTTTAACCATAAAAAAATAATATATCTGGCAAACTGATTAAAAAATGTATATATAAAATAAGTGACCCTATTTCCGTATGCTTAATATTTTTTTTATCATGAACCTGAAATAATGGGGTTATTACTGAAGTATTGTTAAAATTACAAAAAGTTACCTGTAACCAACGCTGGTTCCTGAACCACAAGGAAATCCCATAAACTTCAAAATTGACGACGCTTAATGAAAAGAAATATAATAATTAGACGGGGCCCATGAATCATCAGATTGCAATGAAAAAGTCATTCGGGGGATAATATTAATTATATTGGATGGAATATTGTTCCTATACTTCTTAAAGTGAGGAAATTCGTCAGTGATGAATTCTGTAACTGTATCATGTCATTGCTGTAGTGATACAAGAACCATATTTAAACTGTGATGTATTTTTGAATATTGTTTCTTTCCTTTATCACACAAGATAAATTTTTATAGAAGTTTCTTTTATTAACTTCTTGCAAAAGAGATATTGTCACTAAGGAATTCTGCAATATATCGAGAACTGCTGTAACTATACAAAACCATAATTTAACAGCACTGCAAATTTATCCAAGAAAGCTTTGCCTAAATATAGCTATTCAATATTCCCATGAATATAAGTTAAGGGAAATTTTAATTTAGTGAAACATTTCAGGAATATCATTATTTTTTTCATGATGTATTCCACGTGAGTGTCCTTCTGCAGACAGAATGAGCTATCACAACATTGCTTGATAGAGAAATATAATGAGACTATTAAGGTATACCCTCTTTTTTTGTCAGAAATCAATTAAGCAAAGACGCTAATATTCTGGTGTTTGTGCATCATTTCCGGAGGCCAAAACTATTACTGAACTATATTAGAAAATACTACGATCGTGAAGTGAAGTCAGGCTATTTCCATTTGCCCAAAAGATTGTCAACATTTTTTGTACATGCAAAAGGATTAAAATTGAAAAGGACTAACACTGAGTAGAGTTTAATGCAAGGATTTCGGCTTGTTTTTTTTCTTTCTATAGATATTCGAAAAATGTTCTTGATACATGACGCAGCAACAAACATAAATTCAAATATTCCTAAATGTTCACCAATTTCAAAAGTTACTTCCAACTCGTTTCGTACGAAGATGAGACAAACGCCTCTGACAGATGATGGAGTCACCAACAATGCTTTACGAATTCCAAAATATTCACTAACACCCTGAATCACAACTATACTCTGTTTTTTTTCATCTGTCCATCCGCCTGTGGTGTTTGCGTGTGGTAACACTGCGTCCCGGGCTTTAGATAGTTACATTCAGCTTACATTCAACAATAATAATAATATCCTTTTTCGAATATTAACGGTGTAATTAGCATACAGTAATTTATTAAAACACTTTTCAGTTGCAAATGTACGCCCGCGAATCCTTTTCCTTTTAACCTTAAAACCTTAAAGACTAAACAAGCGTAAACTACTTTAAATTTAAAGCCCTCGGGAACGCAGTGTTACCATGCGAAAACACCACAGTCGGATGGACAGATGATAAAAAAAACAGAGTATAAGTATAATTAAATAGGCACCTGACCTCCATCGTTTAAAACTCAATGAATCATCCCAGGAGAACCATTTGACTTCAAGGTCTTCAAAGAAGGAAAAGAATCCTTTCTCCTCACCTTATACCTTCCCTCACCAGAGAGAGAGAGAGAGAGAGAGAGAGAGAGAGAGAGAGAGAGAGAGAGAGAGAGAGAGAGACTCGATCATCTCTCACTCTTCCATTTCCGCAACCCATTGGGTTTTGCATATCCGGGTTCTCCGGTAACCCATCTGATTTTGGGTTCTCTATAACCCTTATCGGAGAGATGCTGACACTGCTAGAATATTTGGTGAGAGGAGATCCGGAAGAGAAAACAATGTCGGCTGAGAGAGAGAGAGAGAGAGAGAGAGAGAGAGAGAGAGAGAGAGGAGGGGGGAGCGGAGAAAGATATATGGCCATCTCCGCAAATATTGAGAGGAATACCTCAAAATTGAGAGAGAGAGAGAGAGAGAGAGAGAGAGAGAGAGAGAGAAAAGGCTTTATTTTGCTTAGTTCAATTGTTTCTTAAAACTGAAGAAGAAGAAGAAGAAGAAGAAGAAGAGAGAGGAGCGAGAGAAGATAGAGAGAGAAGAAGAAGAAGAGAGAGAGAGAGAGAGAGAGAAGAGAGAGAGAAATGTTTTATTTTCGCTGAGTTTTATTGTTTCTTACCTGAGAAGAAGAAGAAAAGAAGAAGAAGAAGAGAGAGAGAGAGAGAGAGAGAGAGAGAGAGAGAGAGAGAGAGAATATTTTTATTTTGTGAAGTTCAATGTTTCTTAAAACTAAAGAAGAGAAGAAGAAGAAGAAGAAGAAGAAGAAGAAGAAGAGAGAGAGAGAGAGAGAGAGAGAGAGAGAGAATGCTTTAATTTGCTTGGTTCAACTGTTTCTCTCTCTGAGAGAGAGAGAGAGAGAGAGAGAGAGAGACTTATAATAAAACTTACGGTAAACAAGGTAATTTATAAAGACAGTGGAAAGAAAGACAGAAAAATCAAAAGAACAAACATAATTCTTCTCTTTATGGTAATAAATATATGCAACCAATAAAGAGAAAGAGAGAAAGGGAGAAAAAGAGAAAGAATATAAACTTGAGAAAGGTTATCTTCCCAAATTCTCTCACCTGATGATCCAGAGAATATCTAGCACGTAATGGCAGGTTGTCGAAGGTCGAATATATATGTCGCTTATTTGCGACTGTTTTATTCAGCATCTTCAAAACTGAGTTCGTTATTGACATCTGTGTTTTGTTATCAGAACATTCATCCTCAGAAAAGAAGGTTGGAAGTTTTAAATACTATTCTTTGTTCTAAATACGTGGCTTATTAGGTGAGGAGATTATTAGGTAATCAGATTTTTTGGGAATAAATTTTTTTTTTTTTTTAGAATTTCGTTTCTTACTCGACCAAGTTCTTTGGATATCTTATGCTATCTTCTTCTCCGTCTCTTAACTAATTCATGACTCTCTCTCTCTCTCTCTCTCTCTCTCTCTCTCTCTCTCTCTTTCGCTTTACTTCTATGTAATGTCTTATTCTATCTGCATTTCCAACTAATCCCTGACCTGTCTGTCTGTCTGTCTAATCCAAGACTCTCTCTCTCTCTCTCTCTCTCTCTCTCTCCTCTCTCTCCCTTATTTTTAACCTATGTCTCTCTCTTTTTCTCCCATTATTTCTAGCTACTTCATGACTATCTCTCTCTCTCTCTCTCTCTCTCTCTCTCTCTCTCCTCTCTCTCTTTCTAATCTAAGACTCTCTCTAATCCATGGCTCTCTCTCTCTCTCTTTTTTTTAACCCATGTCTCTATCTCTCTCTTTCTCTCTCCCATTATTACTAACTACTTCATTACTATTTCTCTCTCTCTCTCGCTCTCTCTCTCTCTCTCTCTCTCTCTCAAACTGAATTCAAGTCATCGATATATATCCCATTTCAAAAAATTTCAAAAGGTAATCGGAAAGGTTTATAGATATATCACTTTTTTCAACCCGAGGCCCTAAGAGTATTAATCCGATTGACACCAACTTTTCAGTACAGAGTATATACCATAACAGAGATTAAATATCTACCACCTAGACGCCTACCAATTAATAAAGCGAGCGACCCTTTAGATGTCATATGCCACATGTGAGAGAGAGAGAGAGAGAGAGAGAGAGAGAGAGAGAGAGAGAGGAACCGGATCAAGGAGTGATATTCTCTCACTGTCTCTCTCTGTCTCTCTCTCTCTCTCTCTCTCTCTCATAAATGAAGAGAGGCAGTGAACATACAAAAATCTAAAAATTTCCCTGGTATAATTTAATATCAGTTTGATACCCCCCCCCTCTCTCTCTCTCTCTCTCTCTCTCTCTCTCTCTCTCTCTCTCTCTCTCTCTCCTCTTGATTCATTCCCTTCAATATCTGCGGACATTGCAATATCTCTCTCCGGGACGTCGTTTCTCTCTCTCTCTCTCTCTCTCTCTCTCTCCTTTACCATATTTTCCTAACTGCTGAGCCAGCAACTGAGGAGAAGAAGAGGAGGAAAAGAAGGTAGGAACTGGGGAGGAAAGTATAAGTAGGTGGTGTGATGAAATAGCCGTTTTAATCATGATAAAACATCTCTTTGTGGTTCAAATAATATCTATTTATTTATTTACTTATTTATATTAGAGGCGTTTCTATAAATTCCTGAGTCGGTTCTCAGTTTAAAGACAAAGTAAAGTTAGTATAAAAAATACTTTATACAAATCATTAACTTTGAAATCTAAACCTTCTTCAAGTGGAAATAAGGGCTCCTCTCTCTCTCTCTCTCTCTCTCTCTCCTTGTCGTAAGTGTTTACAAATAAATTGGTCAGACCACGTGATATATATATATATATATATATATATATATATATATATATATATATATATATATATATATATATATATATATATATATATATATATTTCAAGTAATTTACATTTATAATGATTTTGAAGAAAAACTCAAAATATAAATATAATGTTTATGTTTTTTTTAGATAGGATTAAAAAAATGCCAGGATAATAAAAGAAATGCAAAAATAGGCAAAAATAATGGTTTTGATGACATACGGTCACAAAGAATAGCAAAACCTTTTTTTGCATTTTTAACAGGAAAAAAACGGCCCTTGATATCATAAAAAACAACTTCGAACAAAGTCATGTGGGTAATGACATTAATGTCAAGTTTTTGTGCATTTTCCAACCTTAGTAAATGATGGAAAATAGAAGGTCCGGTGTACGAGAGTTAAAAAAAAAAATTACACGCGTGGAATTTTTTTGGTCTTTTTAAAATTTAGTGGAGAACAGCTTTCAGCGATTTCATGATTTTCCAAAAAATCCTGCTTGCTTTTTTCTGTTGCCTAATTTTAGAATTGCTGTACTACCTTAGCGAGAATTAAATGTATAACGAGGGTGGGTCATCACTTCTAAAACAATGAATCACATTAAAACACAAAAAGTCATTTCCATATGCAGGCAAATGTAAACGCTCAAGATAAAATCATATGATTTGCGGATATCTAAAAGTATAGGTATAAATAAATAAATAAATAAATATATAATAAATATATTCTTTGGAAGCTTGAATTTCGAGTCAGTGGCCCCTTTGGTGGGCTTGTTCCATATGAATAGGGTTCGTCCTTGAATAATAATAATAATAATAATAATAATAATAATAATAATAATAATAATAATAATAATAATAATAATAATAAATATATTCTTTGGAAGTTTGATTTTCGAATTTTTGAATTTTTGAATTTTGAGTTTTGGAATGTTGGAAATTTGGAATATTTGAATTTTGGAATATTGGAATTTGTAATTTTGGAAGCTTGGAATTTCATATTCCATATGAACACGTTCGTCTCATGAATAATAATAATAATAATAATAATAATAATAATAATAATAATAATAATAATAATAATAATAAATATATTCTTTGGAAACTTGATTTTCGAATTTTGGAATTTTGAATTTTTTGAATTTTGGAAGCTTGGAATTTCATATTCCATTGAATACGATTCGTCTACTGAATAATAATAATAATAATAATAATAATAATAATAATAATAATAATAATAATAATAAATATATTCTTAGGAAGCTTGAATTTCGAATTTTGGTATTTTGGAATTTTGGAATATTTTGGAATTTTGGAATTTGGAATTTTGGAAGCTTGGAATTCATATTCCATATGAATACGGTTCGTCTCTTGATTAATAATAATAATAATAATAATAATAATAATAATAATAATAATAATAATAATAATAATATATTTTAGACGAGTTAATACTGAAGACTGGACTCGGAGTTCGGAGACGAATAAGCAATCGGACGGAGTCAGTCAGTATTCCACTGTGCCAATTACGGCCGTCAATTCCCGAATCCTCCCCCTCAGTCCACTGGTTACAGAAGGTCGTGTTCCCATTCCTACCCGCGGATCTGTATCTCTCTAAGGATCCGCGGATACAGGAATCCTGTATCTGTAATTGGAGGGATTCCAGCTGTATCGTTTTAATTTCATTTTTTCGTGAGATGGGCGCACGAATATTTGTGTATGTATGTATTGTGTATGTATGTATGTGAGTGTGTGTGTGTGTGTGTGTGTATGTATGTATGTACTCGTAAATATAACTTTCAGACTCACATTGGGATCGAACCCAGGTCTCTCAGACGACAACGAAAGACCAGGGTGGCTACCAACTGACCCACATTATATATATATATATATATAATATATATATATATATATAATATTAATATATATAGACAGACAGGCATACAGACAGCCTAGACAGACACAAAACACACACAAACGCCGAAATGATGAATCTATACCAATCAACAGACACTCTAATACCCCCCACCAATCTCTCTCTCTCTCTCTCTCTCTCTCTCTCTCTCTCTCTCTCCTTGTATATTCTTACAATAAAAATCAAAGGGCGGTAGGAATTAAAATGGCGTCCTCCTGCTCCTCCTCCTCCTCCTTTGCAAAAACACAATCACCATTCGCTCTCTTCGCTGATTTTGCCCATTTGGCCCGGGGCATAAATTCGACGCGATATGAATGCTGTAATTGCTGTCTCTGGCATTTTTGCTGACACCTACCCCTCCCCGCCCGCCCCCAGCCCCCACCCCACCCCCCGCAAACATCCCCCTCACGAGATCTCCTAAGCTACTATCAACACACTCTGGGCACGGAAGCATTTTCATGCGAGTTTCCCCCCCCCCCACTGTATGTTTTTTTTTTTTTTTTTTTTTTTTTTTTAGTTTCTGTAGCTCGAACCAACGGCTCGGTTGTGCTCGAGACGAGAAGATACGTAGGTTGATGTAAATATTCTTTATTTTTATTTCTATTTTTTTTCTTCTTTTTTTTTGTACGCGCGCGTCTGCCACTGCTTTGGGTGCCCACAACACAGGCCACACCCCCGGGTGGTCGTGGCTGAGAGTTTCATACAGCATTATACGCAGTTCAGGAAACTGGATTTTTTTTTTTGTTTTTTTTGTTTTTTTTAACACCACGATTTGAGTTTGCTTCTCAACACAGCGGCCCTTTTATCCTCATCCTCCTCCTCCTCTCACACCACCTCCTCCTCCTCCTCCTCCTCCTCCTCCTCCTATCACACCAACTTTTTCTCCTCCTCCCACCACACCTCCTCCTCCTCCTCCTCACACCACCTCCTATCTCCTCCTCCTCTACCTACGATCCTCCTACTAAACCTCC
>NC_087211.1:83541449-83547951 GCF_015104395.2 Macrobrachium nipponense | reverse complement strand
TTTTATTCCTTGGTTTCTTACACTTGTAATGGATGTTATACTCTCTCTCTCTCTCTCTCTCTCTCTCTCTCTCTCTCTCTCTCTCTCTCTCTCTCCTTTCCTTTATTCCCTATATATATCTGCTGGTTTCATGTGGTTCATACAGTCTAATATGAAAGAGAAATAGACAGAAAACGCCCGTAGAGCTGAGTATTACTAATATATATCTGGTAATATCATTCAATAAATAAAATAAGACAGAGATGACATACCAATCAATATTAATAATATTATATCAATTAAACGACTGAATGATAACGCATCTGATGGCGAGATATATATGCACGACTTCTGTCTGGGTGACCAGAACAGAGAGAGAGAGAGAGAGAAGAGAGAGAGAGAGAGGAGGTCATCACTCGCCCCTTACAAAGATCCCAAAAAGGGTCCCTCTGGCCCCCCTGCTCAGCGCCCCGGATAAATTTCCAGGGGTTAATTCGCCATTAATCCGTCAAATTAAGTCACTTTGGCGTCGTGATTGGCGGAAGTTTTTTCGCGGGAGATTCTTGTGATGTGATTTCCACTCTCCAGTTCAGATTCAGAATCTGTTAGTGGCGTTTTATTGCGTGGACAAGGAGATATATAGATATATGTATGTGTGACTTTCTTCGCGAATTTAATCATTTGCGGTTCTTTTATTATTTTGTTTTTTTTAATTAGCAAGATCGTCGTGATGTTTGTTGCGAAGGGGAAACGAAGGTTTCTTTTTATCCCTCGGTTTTTTTAAAGTCGTGTGAAGGGTTCTGACACTTTTCTTTGTTGTTTATAAGATATATATAATGAAGGTTTTGTTTTAAATTTGTGTGAAGGGTTCTGACACTTTTCTTGCTGTTTGTAAGATATAGGTAATGAAGGTTTTTCGTCAGGTTGTTTATAAAGTTGTGTGAAGGGTTCTGACACTTTTCTTGGTGTTTATGAGGTATAAATGATGGTTTTATTATCGTTTTTTTCTAAGTTGTGTGAAGGGTTCTGACACTTGTATTTGTTGTTTATAAGATATAAGTAATGAAGGTTTTTTTCCTCAGGTTTTTTATAATGTTGTTTGAAAGGTTCTGACACTTGTCTTGATGTTAATCATTCTTCTGCATCATCCTCATCATCATTTTCATCATCTTTATCATTTTCAGTCCGTATTATCATTTTCAGTTTATCATTTTCATCATCTTTATCATTTTCAATTCTTCATCATTATCATTTTCAGTTAATTTTCATCATCTTTATAATTTTCAGTTCATCATCATTATCATTTTCAGTTCATCAATTTCAACACCTTTATCATTTTCAGTTCACCATTTCGACATCATCATTTTCAGTTCATCATCTTCATCATCTTTATCATCTTTATCATATTCAGTTCATCCCTTTCATCACCTTCATCATTTTCAGTTCATCATTTCCATCCCCTTCATCATTTTCATTCACCCTCAATCCCTCGATGTAATTTTCCCTTGAATCATCATCTTCATTAGGACCACCTCCAACGCCTCCAACGCTACGTGACCCAACGCCCCCCCCCCCCCCCCCCCGGGCCCCCCCCCATGGCGCCCCCCCGGCAAAAAAGGGGGTCAATTTAATTACAGGTGTTAAGTACTATTATCCACCCTCTTTCAAACGCCTATCTCCTTCAGTCGATTCCACAAATATAATTAAAGTCCCCAGTTTCTTGTCCTTCTCGACCGAGCGACAACGGTCCTCAAATTATTCCGCAGACAGACCTCATTATCTCATTATAAATCTCCCGGAAGGAAGAAAGGAAGGAAGGAAGGAAGAAAGGAAGGAAGGGCTTCTCCTTCTTCTTCTTTTTCTTTTTATTTTTCTTCTTCTTCTTCTTCTTCTCTTTAGTCACTGACTGATATTGCTTCTGCATCTACCCATCTCTACCCTTCCTCCTCCTCCTCCTCCTCCTCCTCTTTAGGTATTAACTGATATCGCTTCTGCATCTACCCACGTCTATTGTGACATAACACATTTCTATTCCTCCACCTCTTCCCCTCTTCCTCCTCCTCCTTCTCCTCCTTCTCCTCCTTCTTCTTCTCTTTAGTCACTGATTGATATTGCTTCTTCATCTACTCACCTCTATTTTGACATCAATACCTTTCTATTCCTCCTCCTCCTCCTCCTCCTCTTTAGTCACTAATTAATATTGCTTCTGCATCTACTCACCTACATTGTGACATCAACACATTTCTATTCCTCCACCTCTTCTCAATCTTCCTCCTCCTCCTCCTCCTCCTCCTCCTCCTCCACCCCTCTTCTCAGAAAAGGCCACGGGGACCCCCGGTGGTGAGGGGAAGGGGTAGGGGTAGGGAGGGATTACCAAAAAAAGAAAAAAATGAATCAACGCCCAAAGTTCTCCCGACGTCAATCGGTCTTAATCAAGGAAACGCCTTTTACAAAAGGGGGAGAGTTCAACGTCACAGGGACTTGGTTTTGGGGGGTGTTCAGGGGGTTAGGGGTTAAGGGTTGGGTGGCTAAAGGGGTTAAGGGATAGGGTAATGGGGCAGGCGGGGGGGTTAGGAAGCCTCGATGAAATTAGATACATCGAGACGCGTCGAATAAGAAAAGAGATAAAGAGGGCAAGCTATGTTGGAGGATTAGCAGAAAACGAGAAAGAGATAAAGACAGAGAGATGGATAAAGAGACCGAGAGAGAGAGAGAGAGAGAGAGAGAGAGAGAGAGAGAGAGAGAGGCGTTAAAGATGTTGGAAACAGAAGGACAAGACACATTTGGCAAATGATAAAAATAATCCGTCAAGGGATGAGTGGATAAAGGTGATTTTCCAAGACAGGGGGTTGAATCAAGACTCAAAGAGAAAGAGAGAGAGAGAGAGAGAGAGAGAGAATATTAACACACACATTACCGGTGCAAGAAGACAAGGGATAAAAGACGTCTGAAATGACTGAGTGACGGTGATGATTTTGAGAGAGAGAGAGAGAGAGAGAAAGAGAGAGAGAGAGAGAGAGAGAGAGAGAGAGAGAGAGAGAGAGAGGGAGTAGTAAACAATTTTATTGCAAAATTAAAGATCTGATCCTTGTCTCAATTGCATAAATTCTAAACACATTTGCAAACGCATTTGCTCCAACTGATAATACGTGTGTGTGTGTTTGTGTGTGTGTGTGTGTGTGTGTGTGTGTGTGTGTGTTTGTGTGTGTGCGTGTGTGTGTGTTTGCGTGCACGCGCGACCTGTAAGTACCATCTTGCGTGAGACCCGAAAAAGCCATTACTCTCTGGGGAATTTTATAGTCATTGATCTACAAGGATCTATGAGACTGCACTTTCAATGATAGAACCCCCCATCCCCCCCAACCCCACGACAGAATCGATGACAAGACAAACTATCAGGTCGTTTTAACACCAGATGTGATTATAACCAATTTCTATACTCAAATTTTCTGATGAATAATTGTTCAAGATATACTCATTTTCAGCTCGATTGATGTAATCAGTTCTAAGCCACTGTGGATGACAGGATATAATTATTCATTATTTGAAAAACAAAACGGATGCGATTGTAACCAACTTCTACTTAAGTTTTCTTGTGGATAACTGTTCAAAGGGGAATATTTATTTTCAATTTGAGTTATATAATCAGCTTCTAAGTCAGTGATAGTGACAATTAATATTATTTGTCAAGCCAGACGGGATTATAATAAATTTCTTTTAAAGTTTCCTGAACGATATTTATCATCTTTTTTGGTCGACAAAACAGAAAATGACATTATTTGAAAATATAAGATCCCTTGAAAGCCAGATGTGATTAAAACCATGTACAATTACTATATAACTTTTCTCGTAAATTTAATTACTTCCGGACAATATTTATTTTCAGTTTGATTGATGTAATCAGCTCCTAAACCACGGGTGTCAACGATATGATGTAAAATAAGATTATTTTAACGCCAAATGTAATTCAGACCAATTACTACTTCACGTTTCTGATGTATAGGTGTTCAAGGACAATACAATTTGCATTTTGACTGATGTAATCAGTTTCTGAGCCACTGGATATTGTTTCGATGACACGATAAGGAATTACATCATTTCACCGCCAAATGTAATTTCAACCAGTTTTTACTTAACTTTTCTGATGAATAAGTGTTCAAGGACAATGCTCATTTGCATTTTGACTGATGTAATAAATTTCTGAGCCACTGGCTATTGGTCCGATGACATAATAAAAAATTACATTACTTTACCAGCCAAATGTAATTGAAGCCAATTTCTACTTGACATTTCTAATGAGCAAGTATATAAGAGCAATAGTTACTTCCATTCTGACTGATATAACCCATTTTCCAAGCCACTGGTGACAACAATTGGATAAAAAAAACATTCAGACCAATTTATACTCAATTTTTCGAATGATTAAGTTATATATTATGGTAGGTTTGTTTTCAGAAAAAGTTTAATGGGTGTGTAAGAAAAAATAAAACACTTTCATACCTCACATACCCACTCAAGAACACATCGATTTTCTATGGCGATTTTGTCAATAAAATCAATATTATTTTCAATAAATATGTATTAGATTTATTTCCAACAAACCCAATTCAACTTTCTCTGAAAACAAACCTACCACAACATGAACAATATCGGAATGGAATGGAATACAGAATTTTGGCACCTAGGACCTATGAGGTCATTCAACGCTGTCAATATTCAAAGCGAATATTGACAGTGAAAGGAGGATTAAGGAAAGTAAGATGGAAGAAAGAGACTGTGAACGGAGGTATAGTAAGAAGGAACGAAGGTGGTTGCAGCTAGGGAAATGCCTACAGTGCACCGCATGAAATGTGAACAATATTGACTTCCATGATGACCGATATACCCCGTTTTCGAAGGCATTGGCAGCGTGGGTTCGTCGCCTTATCCGATGGCGTGAGTATCGTAATGGTCTGAACATACATAAAGGGATTTTACGATCATTAGCTCGGCTACAGATCATCAATAACGTGGAGGACTGTGCTTAAGGGTACTTCATCTTTCCGCCTTCGTATGTGCATGTTTGTGTATGTTCACAAACACGAAAATAAAAATAAATTGTGTAATATGTATGGAGGAATACGTATGAGGGTACTTTATCTTTTCACCTCTGTATGTGCATGTTTGTTTATGTGCACAAACACGCACATATACATTAGTTTAATGGTTGTTTTTTTTATGTGTGTACCTGCGAGTATTTCTATTTACACATATATAAATAAATTGTGTAATGTGTATGGAGGAATATACTTACGGGTACTTTATCTTTCCTCCTCTGTATGTGCATGTTTGTTTATGTGCACAAACACGCATACACATTAGTTTTACGAGGTTAAGCAAGTGTGCATGTGGGTGGTTGCACTTAACCAAAACGGGAACAAATTATATATTCTTGAGTGATGTAATCTAAATGAATAAGCACTCATGAATGATTTAAATTTGCACAAACATCACATTATCAAAATATCAGTATTTATAATGGCACATAAAATACAAATATACATAAATCGAGTAATATCATGTAATTTATTGAACCCAGAATGTATATGCTATTCCTTGAGTAACGTAATCTAAATGTATAGGTATACTTACGAATATTCAAATATGTACAAACATATACAATCAGTGATGTAATCTTACGTACATGTACTTATGAATGTTTAAAAATACTAGAAAAATGTATAATATCATTTGTTTCTTGAATCTAGAATACATATTTATGTACCATTTCTCGAGTGGCGTAATCCATTATATATATATATATATATATATATATATATATATATATATATATATATATATATATATATATATATATATATATATTTATATATATATATATAAGAGTTTGAATTACTCAAACATGAACAAACAGTACATTACCTTGGGAATTCCCGAGTACGAAGTTTATGGTCTCTTTCTTGAGAGAGGAAAATATCTTATATCTTAATGACCTCATGAGAGTTTTCTAACACAAAAGAGGGGAGAAGAAGAAGAAGAATAAGAAGAAGAAGAAGAAGAAGAAGAAAGAAAGAAGAAGAAGAAGAAAAAAAGAAAACTTCAAGAGGCCAAATGTGATGATGAAAAAAAATCAATATAAATATATATATATATATATATATATATATATTATATATATATATATGTATATACTATATATATATATATATATATATATATATATATATATATATAGGTGTGTGTGTATGGATATGTATATATGTATATATATATATATATATATATATATATATATATATATATATATATATATATACGTATATTTATATAAATGATATGTATATATATGTATCATAAATATATATATATATATATCACATATAATCATATAGTTATATACATATGTATATAGACATATATATAACTTGTAAGATTTTCGCTCCTGGTGAGCTTAAGTTTAATAATGAAGAGGACAGCGAGAAGACAGGAGATCATTTCTTCTTTTTATTGACACCTACGTTTC
>NC_087211.1:83523949-83533949 GCF_015104395.2 Macrobrachium nipponense | reverse complement strand
CCCCCTCACCCCCCCCCCCTCAACCCCCCCCCCCACCCCCCCCCCCCCCCCCCCCCCCCAACAACAACAAAGTAGTATGTAGGCAAAAGAAAACTAAAAAATGACAATTCATACTTGGGGAGTGAGCCTACACACTGCTGTGTTGTTTGGGGCGGGGGGAGGGGTAGGAAAGCCTTAAAAGGTCTGAAAAAAGGTGTTTCGCGTCGAGTTAAAGATACAGGAATTTTGGGATAGGATAGTCATGATTGATTTATTAGAAAGAAAATGTAAAAAATAAATAACGCGCATGTTAAACAACGGGTTATTTGACCGTGTAGATTTTAAGCACGCCCCGATCAAGCTGGATGTCGTGTCACGCCTTGTTTTTTTTTCAGAAATATTAGCGTAAAAATTGGGCAGGGCCCTGTGCCAACAAATCACCCAAGAATGTGTTGCACTAATCTTTGAGAAAGGATTCGTTCTTGGAAGGAGGCCAAGATAAATTCTCTCCTGCCTTCTTATTTATGCGTCGGGATCACTATCTGTCATCGCTCAGTCTTCTTCTTTTTTTTTTTTTGCTTATTCTTTGACTTTGGTTAATAATACTTTTATCTTCTATTTCCTAGGTATATTAAGAAAGCTTCCATCTTCTTTTTACCTTCTCTCCTGAAGTGGACATTTATGTAAATATTTCTGCCTGAATTAAAATGTCTAGAAGCATATTTTATTTTTATTTACGCTTGACTTTAGTTAATAATGATTTATCTTCTATATCCTATGTATATTAAGAGAGCTTCTATCTTCTTTTTATCTTCTGTCCTGAAGTGGACATTTATGTAAATATTTCTGCCTGAATTAAAATGACTAGAAGCACAGTTTGTTATTTTGTTCATTCACTTTTGACTTTAGTTATCTATAATTTTATCTTCTATCTCCTAGGTATATTAAGAAAGCTTCCATCTTCTTTTTACCTTCTCTCCTGAAGTGGACATTTATGTAAATATTTCTTGCCCAGCATAGCTTTTTTTTTTTTTTTTTTAAATTCACTCTTGACTTTAGTTATTTCGGTGGTGGCCTATCCTATGTCGTTGCCAGAAGCACGATTATGGCTAAATTTAACATGAACTAAAATAAAACCTACTGAGGCTAGAGGGCTGCAATTTGGTATGGTTGATGATTGGAGGGTGGATGATCAACTTACCACTTTGCAGCCATCTAGCCTTAGTGGTTTTTTTAAGACCTGAGAGCGGATATAATAAAGTCCCATATCTACAGTTTTCTCAAAGGAGGCTATAGTGAGGCCTTAATTTCCCGATGCTGTGGACGAGACGATATTCAGGCGAAATGTTTTCCAAACCTCCAAGCGAAAGATCTAACGTTTAATCTTGTTAGTAACGATCGATTACCACCTTCACAACCCTGTCTTCAATTTAAAATGAATCTTTCACCCGAATCTTTCTTTCATGATTCCTTCAGATAAATCACTGGGGTAATGTTCCAGCTTTTCAGTGACCTAATTTTCTCCAGTCCATACCCATATATATTTATTTTATGCCAAACAATAACCTTTTTTCTAATACTCTCAACACATCATCCGGCATTATAGCTCCCCATTGTCGCAGAGATATAAAATATCAAAAGGAGTTTTCCCTTATAGCTCACTTCCCCCTTCTTTGCTGATAAAAAACAAAGGGTTTAAGGGTTGCCTGTTATCTCTCTCGCTGGTAACACTGGGTTACCATGGCAACGGTAACACTGGCCGGGTGGGATTCCTCTGAATGCAGAGTCATTTCCTGGATGCAGTCACTACCTTCCAACGGCCAAAACTCGCTCAAAAATCGCGTAAAAATTAAATCTATTGTGAAACAACGGTTTTTCACAGACTCGCTGTATATTGCTTTACTGTTCATGACAGAAACATTTTGAAATTTGCCGTGAATCCAGTTAAAAAAAATAAATGATACAGAGCCACTGGGAGTCGAACCAGTCACTCACCGTCGCTGTTGCCAACTCGAGGTTTTAAGGAGTCTTAGAACCAAATAGATGGATGTGTGTATTATACACATGTAATATATATATCATATATATATATATAATTATATCATATATATATATATATATATATATATATTATATAAATATATATGTGTGTGTGTGTGTGTGTGTGTATGTATGTATGTATAACTGAATCACGAAAGTTTGGAACGTGATAAATCATAAATAAAGTATAAGCCATGAGGGAAAATAAACAACGGAGTTTCCGCAAGATCTTTCGACGTTCAACGTCCTTTACTTAGCAGATGAACTGACTTACATGAGGAATTGACAATACAAGAAAGGTCGTATAACTGACAGTAGGGATTATAAAGAGATTAGTACCTAGAATCCGACACACCTGGACCGATGAGTAACCTTCACAAACAAGCATAAACGTGGGTACAATTTAAAAATAAAAAAATAAAAAGATTAGTCAATCTGCTCAGACAAAAAGGACAAGACAATTAAAGGATTATCATAGTGACAGCTATTCAGACTTTGGTAAACAAAAACATATATATATACACACACATATATATATATAGATATATATATATATATATATATGTGTGTGTGTGTGTGTGTGTGTGTGTGTGTAAGTATGTATAATATACAGAATACTATACATAATACCAATAAATAACTGTAACTATATGTTACTATTCAACAAAACAAAACCTTCATATAGACAGATATGTGTGAATGTGTACTATACAACAACAAAACTCCACACAGACAGCTGTACGCGCGTGCGCGTGTATGTGTACTACTACAACACAAACAACTCCATATACAGAGCTCTTTCCGTATATATATATATATATATATATATATATAATATATATATATATATATATATATCACATACACAAACAACTCTACAGAGACAGATAAAACCTGTACGCGCTTATGTGTGGTCTGTGCGTTACACAACCCATATACTGCTCCCCCCCCCCTTCCCCAGAAAAGCCAATCCAGACGCCCTCGAGTCAAAAACAAACGACATTCCCCCCCCCCCCCCCCCCCCCCCCCCCACCTTTAAAAGGACCACACCCCCTCGTTTTCCAGTAGTATACTCAGATGATTCCTATTAGCAAGTCCTCTTGAATCTGCTTTCCCATCCGTCAAAATTTTAAGGGCTGAAGGATCGATGGTAGGAGACCCCGCGACACTGACTAATGCCCAGGTCACGCCAGTCCCCGAAAGGAATTAATCCTCCCGAAGGATGACGATTATTTTAAGGGGTAGGATGGTAGGATTCGCGGGGAGTTCGGGACACTTTACACCATCCCTACCTCCCTCCCTCCCACCGGAAGGGTGGTTTTAATATTGGCGATGAGAGTGATACAAGTGATAATGCTCTCTCTCTCTCTCTCTCTCTCTCTCTCTCTCACTGCGCAGCATGTAGGGCTAATTTCTTACGTACGAGTCAAAATGGATATCTTTTTGCGTTTTACTTCTCTCTCTCTTTCTCTCTCCATTTTCTTGGGCTATATCTATATTGTCTTCTCTCTCTCTCTCTCTCTCTCTCTTTCTCTCTCTCTCTCACATGATGTCTCCTCGGATGGACTAACAAGTCTTTGAGGTATCCCAATCCTTGTAACTTCTTGTAACTCTCTCTCTCTCTCTCTCTCTCTCTCTCTCTTCTCTCTCTCTCTCTCTCTCGTGACCTGCATCATCAGTCGTTCATTGTTTCTCTTACCGCGATATGTATCTTTATTCTCTCTCTCTCTCTCTCTCTCTCTCTCTCTCTCTCTCTCTCTCTTTTCCCACATCCCTCCGGCCATTACTACTACTGTCGCCTCTCAGGAGAGAGAGAGAGATATTCGTCACAACGACAATTGAAGATTATGATCGAAACAAATAATTTAATCCGCGTCCCCCGCGAAGTGATATTCTCTCATTCATTTCTTTCCGTTGAGACGTTTCTGCAAATCACGTGTGATTTGTTTTGTCATTCACAGTTTCAATTAAACTGCGGTCAGTAGTGTATCAAGTACGGGGATGGCAAGGTATAAATGTTTTTGATGGTGAAATGATAGAATCAAATATATTTGCCAATCTGCTGTCAGCGTCGATTTTATTAGGCAAGACATCGCGTTTAAAAAATATATGAAAATACGCAGTGAAGCAGTTTTTTTTTTTTTAGTTTTTTTTTTTTTTTTTAGCCGATAAAATTAATCCTGCAGTCCTTAGGGACTGTGGCTTTGATCGTGTGGAATTCTATAAATTTTTACCTTAATAATATAATAATAATAATATAATAATAATAATAATAATAATAATAATAATAATAATAATAACAATAATAATAATAAAAATATAACAATAATAATAGTGGCGCCGTGGAGGAGTTGGTTAGGTCGTCAATACACTTAAGTCAAGTTTAAGCAACATTGGGGCTGGTCAGTCGTTGGATGTGTGACCGCTCTCCTCGGCGTTGATTCCTTGGGAAAGGATCTTTAACCATAATTTCCTCAGTCTACTCAGCTGTAAATGAGTACCTATCCCTGATGGGGTAGGGTCCAGCTATGGGTTAAATAGCAAAACTCAGCAATGATGGAAAGAAATGAAGGAATAAACGACAACGACGTAAATGGAACCTCTGGCAACAGAGGAGCCTCGTCCGGCAACCAGGTATTCAACCCAATTGTAGGGGAAGAGCGGTCAGGTACTTGGAGGTCGTCATCCAGCAACTGATCAAAACCACGACAGTAATCAACAGCCTGAGTTGGAGCTACAGAGGCAAAAAGGAAGAAATGGACAGAGAAGAAAATAAGGAAGGAAAATATGGAGATGCTACATCAGAACCAACCCGACGGAGAGAGGATATAGAAGAAGATTGATCAACATCTTGGAATGAGAGGAATAACACCCCCCAAACAGAGCAGAGGCTGGCAGACCAAGTAAGGAACATAAAGAAAAAGAACTGGCTCTCCACAGAAAGAGAAGAATGGAAAGGGAAATGTCACACGACAACGAATTACACGAAGACGAACTGAGAGGACGATGCCACAGAAGACGACAGAGAGGATGAAGTATCAAACAACGACACACGAAGAAACACCGACGAAGTAACAGAGAGGACGGAATGGGTAGGAAAAGATTAGACAATGGATGGAGCCAGATACAGAGAGAACAAAGATCCCCTCCATGAAAGCCTACAACACCAAGAAATTAAGGGAGAAAACAAGTGAGGTCAATGAAATAATGGGCCTAATACACACCACAGTATCACAGAAACAAATAACTTTGACATATGCAGGAGCAAGATTAGTAGCAGAACTGATGGGATTTCGAACACCAACACACCGTCACAACCAACCCAACAGAAACCAAACAGCAACCTCCTTGGAAAAGGCGCCTGGAAAAGCAAATCATGGTGATGAGATCTGACTTGAGTAAACTAAAACTAAAAGAGATGGCAGAAAAAAGGCTAAGAAGCAAGAAAACAAGGGAGGAACTCAACGAGTAAATACAAAGTACAAGAGAGGGGACTAAACAACACAATAGAAGATGTAAAAACAGAGGCTTAAGGCCAAAGCACACAAGATCCAACGGATACATGAACAGGAATAAGGGATACCAACAGAACAAACTATTCGGAACCAACCAGAAAAGACTATACAGCCAACTAAGAGGGGAAGCACACCCAGAAATTCCTGAAGCCGAACCAAGTAAGAGACTCTGGGAAAACATATGGAGCAATCCGGTATCACACAACAAACATGCAACATGGCTTCCAGGAAGTCAAGGAAGAAGAAACAGGGAGAATAAACAAAGATTCACAGACATCACGACAGACACAGTCAGACACCAACTAAAGAAAATGCCAAACTGGAAAGCCCCAGGTCCCGATGAAGTCCATGGATACTGGCTCAAAAACTTCAAGGCCCCTACACCCACGAATAGCAGAACAACTCCAGCATTGTATCCAAAATCAAATCCAAGCACCCAAATGGATGACCACAGGAAGAACATCCTTAGTACAAAAAGACAAGAGTAAGGGAAACAATATAGCCAGTAACTACAGGCCTATCACCTGCCTACCAATAATGTGGAAGTTACTAACAGGTATCATCAGTGAAAGGCTATACAACTACCTAGAGGAGAGAAACACCCATCCACCCCCACCAACAGAAAGGCTGCAGAAGGAAGTGTAGGGGCACAAAAGACCAGCTCCTGATAGACAAAATGGTAATGAAGAACAGTAGGAGAAGGAAAACCAACCTAAGCATGGCATGGATAGACTATAAGAAAGCCTTCGACATGATACCACACACATGGCTAATAGAATGCCTGAAAATATATGGGGCAGAGGAAAATACCATCAGCTTCCTCAAAATACAATGCGCAACTGGAATACAATACTTACAAGCTCAGGAATAAGACTAGCAGAGGTTAATATCAGGAGAGGGAGGTCTTCCAGGGCGACTCACTGTCCCCACTACTCTTCGTAGTAGCCATGATTTCCCATGACAAAAGTACTACACAAAGATGGATGCCGGGTACCAACTCAAGAAAGAGGCAACAAAATCAACCATCTGATGTTCATGGACGACATCAAGCTGTATGGTAAGAGCATCAAGGAAATAGATACCCTAATCCAGACTGTAAGGATTGTATCTGGGGACATCAGGATGGAGTTTGGAATAGAAAAATGCGCCTTAGTCAACTTACAAAAAGGCAAAGTAACGAGAACTGAAGGGATAAAGCTACCAGACGGGAGCAACATCAAACACATAGATGAGACAGGATACAATACCTGGGAATAATGGAAGGAGGAGATATAAACACCAAGAGATGAAGGACACGATCAGGGAAAGAATATATGCAGAGACTCAAGGCGATACTCAAGTCAAAACTCAACGCCGGAAATATGATAAAAGCCATAAACACATGGGCAGTGCCAGTAATCAGATACAGCGCAGGAATAGTGGAATGGACGAAGGCAGAACTCCGCAGCATAGATCAGAAAACCAGGAAACAAATGACAATACACAAAGCACTACACCCAAGAGCAAATACGACACTAGGACAAAAGACTATACATAACACGAAAGGAAGGAGGGAGAGGACTACTAAGAAAGGAAGGCGGGAGTATAGAGGACTGCGTCAACATCGAAAACAGAGCGCTGGGGCAATATATCTGAAACCAGTGAAGACGAGTGGCTAAAGAGTGCATGGGAAGAAGGACTAATAAAAGTAGACGAAGAAGACCCAGAAATATTACAGAGACAGGAGAAAGACAGAAAGAACAGAGGACTGGCACAACAAACCAATGCACGGACAATACATGAGACAGACTAAAGAACTAGGCAGCGATGACAATTGGCAATGGCTACAGAGGGGAGAGCTAAAGAAGGAAACTGAAGGAATGATATCAGCGGCACAAGATCAGGCCCTAAGAACCAGATATGTTCAAAGTACGATAGACGGAAATAACATCTCTCCCATATGTAGGAAGTGCAATACGAAAAATGAAACCATAAACCACATAGCAAGTGAATGCCCGGCACTTGCACAGAACCAGTACAAAAAGAGGCATGATTCAGTGGCAAAAGCCCTCCACTGGAGCCTTTCGTGCAAGAAACATCAGCTACCTTGCAGTAATAAGTGGTACGAGCACCAACCTGAAGGAGTGATAGAAAACGATCAGGCAAAGATCCTCTGGGACTATGGTATCAGAACGGATAGGGTGATACGTGCAAACAGACCAGACGTGACGTTGATTGACAAAGTCAAGAAGAAAGTATCACTCATTGATGTCGCAATACCATGGGATACCAGAGTTGAAGAGAAGAGAGGGAAAAAAATGGATAAGTATCAAGATCTGAAATAGAAATAAGAAGGATATGGGATATGCCAGTGGAAATCGTACCCATAATCATAGGAGCACTAGGCACGATCCCAAGAATCCCTGAAAAGGAATCTATAAAAACTAGAGGCTGAAGTAGCTCCAGGACTGATGCAGAAGAATGTGATCCTATTGAAACGGCACACATAGTAAGAAAAAGTGATGGACTCCTAAGGAGGCAGGATGCAACCGGAATCCCACACTATAAATACCACCCAGTCGAATTGGAGGACTGTGATAGAGCAAAAAAAAAAAAAAAAAAAAAAAACAAAAAAAAAAAAAAAAAAAAAAACAATAATAATAATAATAATAATAATAATAATAATAACAATAATAATAATAATAATAATAATAATAATAATAATAATAATAATAATAATAATAATAATAATAATAATAATGATAATAAAAATAATAATAATAATAATAATCTCGCATTATCTTCAAATACGCATCATCCCAAAGGTTTAATTTTTTTTTTTTTTTTTTTTTTTTTTTATAAAATTGACCCTACAATTCTTAGGACTGCATCCATAAGACTGTGGGTTTGATCGTGTGAAATTCTATAGGTTTTTCATTAATAATAATAATAATAATATGATAATAATAATAATAATAATAATAATAATATACTCTCGTATTATCTTCAAATCGCAAAATTGAACAAAGATGCATATATCTATAATCTATATATATATATATAATGAAAGAGAGAGAGAGAGAGAGAGACCTTACCTTACAGACCTTACAGTTCGTTCGGGTTGCCCCAGGTCCCTCAGTGTGAGGCGCCTCTAATGTCTACCAGAGAGTTGCTAGTACATCTTCCGGTATATTTTGCATCTTCCAATCTTGGATGGTCTGGGATGCAGTTTAGATATTTGTCGAGCTTATTCTTAAACACATCTACGCTCACTCCCTGATATATTCCTCAGATGAGCTGGCAACGCATTGATAGACGCTGCATTATCAATGCTGTGCGTAGTGGATTAATGTCCTGTGTGCTTCCTTATTTTTGCCTGGTATAGTTTTGGGCACTATTAATCTACCTCTGCTTGCTCTTTCTGATATTTTTAGTTCCATGATATTTTCTGTTATTCCTTCTATCTGTTTCCATGCCTGAATTATCATGTAGCGTTCTCTTCTCCTTTCTAGACTATATAATTTTTAAGGATTGTAGTCTTTCCCAGTAGTCTAGGTCCTTAACTTCTTCTATTCTAGCTTTGTAAAGGACCTTTTGACACTCTCTATTTGTGCAATATCCTTTTGATAGTGTGGGTACCATATCATATTGCAATATTCAAGTGGACTACGAACATATGTTTTATAAAGCATAATCATGTGTTCAGCTTTTCTTGTTTTGAAGTGCCGTAACAACATTCCCATTTTTGCTTTACATTTTGCCAACAGAATTGCTATTTGATCATTGCATAACATGTTCCTATTCATCATCACACCAAGGTCTTTAACTGCTTCCTTATTTGTGATTGTCTCATTTTAGGTCCCCTATATGCATATAGCTTTGTTCTCTGTCTCCATAATTTTATGATTCAAATTTATCAGAGTTAAATACCATCCTATTTACCTCTGCCCAATCATATACTTTGTTAAGGTCTCTTTGTAGAGCGTTTCCTATCTTCATCACAAGTAATTTCCTCTACTTTTATTCCTTGTGTCATCAGCGAAACTACTCACTACCGAATCCTTACATTACTGTCTATGTCTTCAATCATAATAACAAACAATATTGCAGCTAGCACCGTACCTTGTGGCACACCGGATATTACCTTGGTTTCATCCGATTTCTCATCGTTTGCAATAACTATCTGTTTTCTGTTGTGTAAAATTCTTTTAACCATCTTCCTACTTTATCTACGATATTGTGTTTTCTATTTTCTTTGCTAATATATTATGGTCTACTTTTCAAAGGCTTTTGCAAGTCTAGATAAACCACATCTGTTTCATTTCCGCTTTTCATATTTTTTGAATATGTTCTCACGGTGGACTAACAGTTGGGTTTGTGTACTTTTTCCGGGTACGAAACCGTGTTGTCCTATATTAAACAAATTATTTTTTATTAAATGTTTCATAATATTTTTCTTCATTACCCTTTCATACACTTTCATAATA
>NC_087211.1:83508949-83518949 GCF_015104395.2 Macrobrachium nipponense | reverse complement strand
GAGCTCTCTCTCTCTCTCTCTCTCTCTCTCTCTCTCTCTCTCTCTCTCTCTCTCAACAATTAAAGCTGATTATTGATCGACGACATTAATTAGTGACGTTAATGATCGGAATCCGACGCCAATGAAATAAATAAAATAAAAAATAAAATAAAATAATATAAAACAAATAAATAAAAATAAAATTTAAATAAAACTAAATAAAATTAAAACAAAATTAGTGACACGATGCCATACATTACTCCTTTTTACCACTAAACGAGTCTTCCATTCCATGCAATTACTTAGCAGGGGGTGGGGGTAGGGGAGGGGGCTTGCCCCCTTAGGAGTAGGGAGGGAGGGAGGGAGGAGGGAGGGAGGGAGGGAATGCGCCCCTTTCGAGAGTGAGTGGTCAAAATGTGATTAATGTCTTTGATGACACAAGAGAAAGGGAAATAAACAATGGAAAAAGAAGAAGAAGAGGGGGGGGGGGGAGGGTTTGCGTAATCGTCTTAGAATGAGAGAGAAAGAGAAAGAGAGAGAGAGAGAGATTACTAATAAGACAAAGAAATGCAGTGACAAAGAAGAGAGATAGTAAGAGAAAAGAGAAAATAGTAAAAGAAAGAGAGAGAGAGAGAGAGACGGATCAGAATAGTAAGAGAAAAGAGACAGAATAGTATAAGAGAGATAGAGAGAGAGTAACAAAGTTGGAGAGAGACACATGGCTAAAAGAGTGAAGAGAGAGAGAGAGAGAGAGAGAGAGAGAGGACTAAAAAGACAGAGAAATTCAGTGAGAGAAAGAAGGAGAGATGGTAAAAGAAAATAGACAGAATGGTAAGAGACAGAGAAATAGGGTAAAAAAGTTGGAGAGAGACCTTACCTTACAGACCTTACAGTTCGTTCGGGTTGCCCCAGGTCCCTCAGTGTGAGGCACCTCTAATGTCTACCAGAGAGTTGCTAGTACATCTTCCGGTATATTTTGCATCTTCCAATCTTGGATGGTCTGGGCTGCAGTTTAGATATTTGTCGAGCTTATTCTTGAACACATCTACGCTCACTCCTGATATATTCCTCAGATGAGCTGGCAACGCATTGAATAGACGCTGCATTATCGATGCTGGTGCGTAGTGGATTAATGTCCTGTGTGCTTTCCTTATTTTTCCTGGTATTGTTTTGGGCACTATTAATCTACCTCTGCTTGCTCTTTCTGATATTTTTAGTTCCATGATATTTTCTGTTATTCCTTCTATCTGTTTCCATGCCTGAATTATCATGTAGCGTTCTCTTCTCCTTTCTAGACTATATAATTTTAAGGATTGTCGTCTTTCCCAGTAGTCAAGGTCCTTAACTTCTTCTATTCTAGCTGTAAAGGACCTTGTACACTCTCTATTTGTGCAATATCCTTTTGATAGTGTGGGTACCATATCATATTGCAATATTCAAGTGGACTACGAACATATGTTTTATAAAGCATAATCATGTGTTCAGCTTTTCTTGTTTTGAAGTGCCGTAACAACATTCCCATTTTTGCTTTACGTTTTGCCAAAAGAATTGCTATTTGATCATTGCATAACATGTTCCTATTCATCATCACACCAAGGTCTTTAACTGCTTCCTTATTTGTGATTGTCTCATTATTAGGTCCCCTATATGCATATAGCTTTCCTTCTCTGTCTCCATAATTTATTGATTCAAATTTATCAGAGTTAAATACCATCCTATTTTCCTCTGCCCAATCATATACTTTGTTAAGGTCTCTTTGTAGAGCGTTCCTATCTTCATCACAAGTAATTTCTCTACTTATTCTTGTCATCAGCGAAACTACTCACTACCGAATCCTTAACATTACTGTCTATGTCTTCAATCATAATAACAAACAGTATTGCAGCTAACACCGTACCTTGTGGCACACCGGATAATACCTTGGTTTCATCCGATTTCTCATCGTTTGCAATAACTATCTGTTTTCTGTTGTGTAAAAATTCTTTTAACCATCTCCTACTTTATCTACGATATTGTGTTTTCTAATTTTCCTTTGCTAATATATTATGGTCTACTTTGTCAAAAGCTTTTGCAAAGTCTAGATAAACCACATCTGTTTCATTTCCGCTTTTCATATTTTTGAATATGTTCTCACGGTGGACTAACAGTTGGGTTTGTGTACTTTTTCCGGGTACGAAACCGTGTTGTCCTATATTAAACAAATTATTTTTTATTAAATGTTTCATAATATTTTTCTTCATTACCCTTTCATACACTTTCATAATATGTGATGTTAGACTCACAGGCCTATAATTACTTGCCTCTAGTCTTGATCCACTTTTGAAAGTAGGGGTGATATATTGCTAATTTGTGCTCATCATAAATCTTGCCTGTATCTACACTTTGTCTTAATAATATTGCAAGTGGCTTTGCGATAGGAATGACTACTTTCTTTAACAAAATAGCAGGGATTCCATCAGGGCCCTGCAGCAGCTCCATTTTTAATTTCATTAATTGCCTGCACAATATCAGCTTCATTAATTTCTATGTCAGCTAAATATTCACTATTTTCGTCCCTTACTTCTAATATCATTATCTTCATTATCTATTCTAGGGTGAATTCTCTCTTATATCGTTTCTGCCAGTATTGTTGCAATTTCCTTTTTTTCTTTTTTTTCATTCGTTAATCTCCCTTCAATTGTCAGAGGGCCTATTTCTATTCTTCTTTTATTCATCTTCTTCGCATATGAGTATAAAGAATAGTTTGGGGTTTTGCTTGATATTTAATAGGGTTTTTTCTTCCAAGTCCCGTTTTTTTCATTTTCTTTTGATTGTATAATCTTTTGTTCTGCATTTTCTATCTTACTTTTTAGTTCTATAACTTTCCATGCATTTTTTTTCTTTGCAAGAACTTTTTTCCACTTTCTGATTTTCTGGAACAAGATCCTTCTGTCCTCTTGGTATGCATGAATGATGTTTAACTTTTCTTCTTCGGTATATATTTATCCACTATTTTCTCTAATATTTTATATAATATTCTCCGTATTTACCCTTATGTCATCGCTTACGAAAATGTTATCCCAATCTTTGTTTAATTCTTCATTTATTTCTGACCATTTTTATATTTTTACTGTAGAAGTTGTATTTTTCCACATCCTTCCCACTTTTTCATTTCTTGTTTATCTCTGTTTTCACTTGCTTTGGAATGAACTGTTATTCCTATGACATTATGGTCTGAAATACTGGGGCCGCATTATAAACTATTATTTCTTTAACATAATTCATCTCGTTTCAACACTACTAGGTCTAAAGTATTTTCCTTTCTTGTTGGCAGGTGAATTTATTTGTTGAATGTTGTATTCTAGTAGCATATCTAATAGCTTTTCGAATTGCCTCTTATCTTCTGCACTACTATTACTCTCTTTTTATATGTATAGTACAAACACAATCTCCTATTCGTTCTTTCCATTCTACGAAAAGGAAAGTTGAAGTCACCAGATAGGAGAATAGTCCAGTCTTGTGATTTCTACATATATCATCCAATTTTTTCAATTATTAAGTCAAACTCTTTAGTATTAGGAGGTCTATATATTACTATGTTCATTATTTTTCAGATTCAAATTCTAACCGCTATTAGTTCACATTCTGAGTTACTATATTTTCTCATATATTTTTTCCTTGTTTTTTTGTCTTTCCCATATATTGCGGTTCCCCCTTGATTCCTATTTTTTCTATCTGATCTATAAGTTTGGAACCCCTTTTTATTTGATCATCCATTCCCATTTCTCTTGGGTTGGGAATTACCAGGTTTTCCATTCTTATATTCGGGATTCATATCTATTTGCTTTTGTTTTTTTTTACAATTTGGGTTAGTTCTTCTAACCCGTACTGCTATTTTTTCTTTGAAGTTACTGGTAACTAACCCTCGCGCATTCATCCACTATGATGGTTTGCGTGTTTTCTCCTTCATTTAAGTATTGGTAGTAATAAGGATTTTCCCATGTCTCTTTCCTGTTCTGGTATGTTGTCCTTTTTTTCATTTCCAGAAATTCTGACATTAAAAAATCTAACTTTTCCATAATATTTGATCTTCCTTCATCATAATTATTCATTTTGTGTCTGAATCTGCAATTTTCTCCGTTTCTTTCTGCAATATCCTCTTGCATAATAAATACAGTTATTATCCCTTGAGTAGAATTTTGGAGCTGATGCTTTAAAGAAATTTTTTTTTGCTGACATCTCTGCATATCTCATTGGTGGTTTGCTTTTCTCTTTTACCTGATATTCTTGATTTCTCTCTTTTATTTGTTTCTTTCTTATTTTGGATTTTATTACTTGGTTGGTTATTTATTTGATTATGATTCATGGCTACAGGGTGCATATATTTGCATTTTTTGTCGAACTTACATCCTTTTCCTTCTTTTAGGTTTTTGCATATTTTTGGATGCAGATCTCTGCATCCATCAATATGCAAAAACCATATCCATCTAGGTATGCACATTTACCATATATTTCAAGTTGTGACATACCTTAGGATGTTTGTAGTAACATCTTTCTCCAAATCTGCAATTCCCTCTTTTCAAAGGTTGCAGATTTTGTCTTTCTTGTCTATTTTTTCCTCTTTCCCGTCATTGTGTAGATCTGGGTAGAGCCTCTTCGGGATTTGCTTTCTGTTGCCATATCGTAATTTATTTCTTCGTAGGTATGCTGCTTATTGCCTCATATGTAGTATCAATGAGTATCTCTGCATCCATACTTTTATCTTGTTCTTTGTTTTTCCTTATTTTTTTTCTGTCATTTCATTTTTGTTTCTTCTCTTCCGTTTTCCTCTTCTTCTTCTTCTTCTTCTTCTTCTTCTTTCTCTTCTCTTCTCTGCTTCATCCTCAACTATTTGTACATTCAATCTTGATTTAATAACATTGTCTATCCATGATAGACATGTTTGAACAAAAAATTCTTGTATCTTTTCTCATATCTTGCATTACCTCAGCACACTGTGGATGGGTCGGAATGTTGCATGCAGCACATTTTCTGATTAGATTTTGTGGATTGACTATGCTATACCAAACCTTACACAGTTTGCATGCTTTTGGCATTCTTTTTCCTAATGCGTCAATTAGGATATTCACAAGATTCACCTTATTCATTTTCTTTGTCGGAATAGTGTTTGGTTTATGTATATTTTCTTTATGAGTCTCTTGACCACTTGGATTTTATTTGGAACTTCTTCAATTTATTTTCAAGATGTTTTCATTAGATTTGTTCCAGTTTGAAGGATTATATCCTTCTAATATATCTATGAATGCTTTTGTATCTTTTTGGTTAGGACTGTTGCTGATTTCATAGATGAGAAATGCCAGTTCCCTTCCTGCTACCTCATCGTATTGCGAATCCGCCAAGCAAGCTAAATTACGCCATTTCTTCCCGCAGTTGGAACTTACTGCCATCTTGTTCTGATTTACAGTATTACACTTGATAAAACTAACTTAGAAGACGCTTTATCCTACTATTTTCACACTAATCTTATCACCGATAGTTCACGAACACTTCTAGATATTACTCAAATTCTAGTCGTATGTTAAACTTGTGATATCTGTTGATTAATCTGACTTCACGCAGGAACGTCTCACCAAGCAAGATGGCTACTACGAGAGAGAGAGAGAGAGAGAGAAAGAGAGAGATCTAATTATGATCAATGCCAGGTTGATAAGGGGTGACGCTGTCGCCTACACTGTAAAGCTGAATTGTGCCCATTCTAAAAAGGAGTGATAGATGGAGAGAGAGAGAGAGAGAGAGAAAGAGAGAGAGGAACAGTAGCAGTAGATGGCTGTCGACGGATACTAGATATCGTGGTTAAGACAATGATGGATGGAAAAGTGTTTCACAAGGAGTTACAAGGATTAGGTGTGTGTGTGTGAGAGAGAGAGAGAGAGAGAGAGAGAGAGAGAGAGAGAGAGAGAGGAACTCTAAATACAAAAAACACACACACACACAAACTCGAGATAAAGGAACCCAAATATACATAATAAAAAAAAACAGAACAACGAAGACATGAAAATAAATAGACAAAAAAAGAAGGAATTAAAGAGAGAGAGAGAGAGAGAGAGAGAGAGAGAGAGAGAGAGAGAGTGTGTGTGTGTGTGTGTGTACAAGGAGTTACAAGGAGTTACAAGGATTAGGACGTCTCAAAGATTTATTACTCCATTCGAGGAGACATCGTGTGCTCACAGAGAGAAAAACCACAAAAATTTGCAGAACAACGAAGACATGAGAGAGAGAGAGAGAGAGAGAGAGAGAGAGAGAGAGAGAGAGAGAGAGAGTAAAAAAAACGAGATAGAGGGGGACATATCTCCCTGCCTAAATCCCCCCCAACCCCCCAAAAAAGAGAAAAAAAAATATAGAAAGAATAGAGGAGAATGGACGAGAAGTGTCCATAGAGTTTGACAGACGACCTCAATCACCCCTTGATAACGCTGCTCTCCCGCGGTTTTTGATCGAGTACAGATAACAAGATGGTGCTTGCAAAACCCCTGGGCGGAGAGAGGATGAGTTGAATCCCCCTTACACTTTCCCCTTCCCCTCCCTTCCCCTCTCCCCTTCCTCTTCCCATTCTCTTCCACATCACCTGACCTCTCACATCTCCTCCTCTTCCTCCTTTTCCACCCTACAGGAGAGAGAGAGAGAGAGAGAGAGAGAGAGAGAGAGAGAGAGAGAGTTACAAGGATTAGGACGTCTCAAAGACTTGTTAGTCCATCCTAAGAGGAGACATCGTGTGCTTACTTATCTGTAGGAGCAGGTCTTACTGTTCATTCAGTGTCCTAATGAGAGAGAGAGAAAGGGAGAGAGAGAGAGAGAGAGAGAGAGAGTTCCCCACTTCCTCTTCCATACCTTTCCATCTACAGAAGAGAGAGAGAGAAAGAGAGAGTGAGAGAGAGAGCACCCACCTCCTTCCCCCTACAGAAAGGGAACAAGAGAGAGAGAGAGAGAGAGAGAGAGAGAGAGAAAGAAGGGAAACCCATAGTTGACGGGCAGTGCGAAAAACAGCGAAAGTTATGGTGATTGTTCCCGAGTAGGGGAAGCGTCGAAGGGCGTGAGAGAGATAATGGAGTATAATCGACGTATAAGTATGAGATCCTCCGGAGGGCGCGCCGCCCCTTGATAGAGAGAGAGGGAGAGGGGGGGGGGGGGAGAGGTGGGGGGGGGGAAGAGAAAGAAGGGAAGGGAAGAGCGTGCGTGTATATGTATACATACCGCAACTTAAGGGTAATTTCTACCTGCGGAGAGAGAGAGAGAGAGAGAGAGGAGAGAGAGAGAAAGTAAGAGAAATATACTATATATATATATATATATAAAGAGGGAGAGAGAAAGCGAGCAAGAGAGATAGAAAGAGGGCGTGAAAGAAACATGGATGGAGAGAGAGAAAGCAAGCGAGAGACAGACAGACAGACGGACAATAAGAAAGAGACAAGGTAGGAGTGAGAGAGAGAGAGAGAGAGAGCGAGAGCGAGCGAGAGAGAGAGAGCGAGAGAGAGAGAGAGAAAGGAGGTGGATTTCGCATCATTCGTTAAGCACTGAATGGGCGAAGGCTGAATGTAGCACAGAAGGGGAATGGTGCCAGAGAGAGATAAAAAAATAAATAAATAAATGCAAAAAAAAAAATAATAATAAATAAATAAAACGGGAGAGGGTGAGCGTGCGTGCGTGCGTTTGTGTGTGTGTGTGTGTGTGTTTGTGTGTGCGTGTGATAGCGTCAAAATTGCGTCTAGATAAAGGAATAGGAATGGCGTCTAAATTCCTGGGAATTGGTTCCACTCGTGGGAATCGGGTTATGGCTGCCTAAATGATACAGAGACATCTGCGGGAAGGTTTTTAATTTGTCTCTTTTTTTCCACAACAAGATGTTTTCTGTTTTATTTCACTAATTTTGTGGGTGGAGGGAGGGGAGGGGATGGATAAATTTATTGATACATTGATAATACACTTAATTTCTCAAGTTTTCGAAAACATTTTTTTCACAATCCCAAATTCATATGTATCTGAAAATCTTAGTCATCCAAGAGATTAGTTTTACAAAAACCTTTAATGGTTAAGAAAACATTTCTAAGATTATTCGCTTCGTGACCACATTCAAAATACACCCGCAGAGAAAAAGGTATGCTCTCTCTCTCTCTCTCTCTCTCTCTCTCTCTCTCTCTCTCTCCATTTATGTTTAGGAGGAAAAATCGACTGTTTTTATTTTTGAAATATTCAAAATACCACTAGCAAAGGAAGGTCAAACTCTCTCTCTCTCTCTCTCTCTCTCTCTCTCTCTCTCTCTCTCTCTCTCTCTCTCCATTTATATTTAGGAGACAAAATCATTAGTTCTTATTTTTCAAATATTCAAAATACCACTAGCAAAGGAAGGTCAAACCTCTCTCTCTCTCTGTCTCTCTGTCTCTCTGTCTCTCTCTCTCTCTCTGTCTCTCTCTCTCTCTCTCTCTCTCTCTCTCTCTCTCTCTCTCTCTCTCTTTATGTTTAAGAATAAAAGTGATTCGTTTTCATGTCTGCATACTTAAAATACCAACAACATAGAAAGGTCTTTTCTCTCTTTCTCTCTCTCTCTCTCTCTCTCTCTCTCCCTCTCTCTCTCTCATCTCTCTCTCTACTCTCTCTCTCTCTCTCTGGAAAGGCGGGGGTGGGGGGGGGGGGGGGTGGGGGGGGGGGAGGTTTCGGAGATCACCATCCCGTCTCAATTATTTACGTCGATCCAGCTTAAGGGATCTGATCTTAGCTCATTGACCTCAAGAAGAAGAAGAAGAAGAAGAAGAAGAAGAAAAATTAAGAGACTCGACATGCACTGCCGGAAGGTATATTTCTGATCATTTTCCCTGGCGATTTTTTTTTTTGTTTTCTTTTAGCTTTTTTTTTTTACTTGACATTCCCTCGTTATAGCGAACGCTGGTATTTTGTCGTCCCATAGATAATGTTTGTTTATTCATTAATTTATTTTCTTATTTATTGATATATTTACACATTTATCTAATTTTTATTCACTTGATGAATTCGACATACAGTGAGTTGAGGTATATTTCTTATAATTTTTCCCATCATTTATTTATTTGTTTATTTATTGACTAAATAATTGATTGATTTGACATACATACTTACTCATTAATCTATTTATTATGTATTTAAGAGATTCGACATGCAGTGCTTTGAGGTATATTTCTTATCATTTTTCCTAGCATTTATTTATTTATTAAATAAATAATTGGTTGATTGATTGATTTCTCTATCTGTTCATCAGTTTATTCATCGACTTCTCTATTCGTTAACTTTTCTATTCATCAAGGTAGTTATTTATTCAATAGGTTAGTTATCAAATACGTATGCTAACGCATTCATTTTATTGGAAAAATTCTTCTTAAACATTAATGGAGAGAGAGAGAGAGAGAGAGAGAGAGAGAGAGAGAGAGAGAGAGAGAGAGAGAGAGAGAAAAGAGGAACATATCTGTAGGCCCTTTGAATTATGAATGATATATGACTTAGAGAAATATCTTAGAAACAAGTCTGTGGTGATCACGAGAGAGAGAGAGAGAGAGAGAGAGAGAGAGAGAGAGAGAGAGAGAGAGAGAGCTCTAATTAGGGTACATGTTTTCCTCGTCGTGTTGTCAGCTTTTTCTGAAACATTCACTGGAACAATTCTTACCCATTCCTTGCTCAAAACATAACACAAGACATTATCTTTAAACATAACACGATTTCTAATTCAAAATGAAAGGATATTATATTAGTTAGTATTTGCTTGCTGTCTTGTTAAAGAGTATTCAGTTACGGTGATGTTTTCCTAGAGAAAATCATAAAACAAAAAATTCTTATAAGTCCCCCATCTTGATTCCATAACTTCTAAAGAACTAAATATATCAGTATAATCATGGTGTAAACGACTGAAAGATTTAATAGAAGCTATGTTATCTTATAACTATATATTATTATTATTATTATTATTATTATTATTATTATTATTATTATTATTATTATTATTATTATATTATCATTATCA
>NC_087211.1:83486449-83498949 GCF_015104395.2 Macrobrachium nipponense | reverse complement strand
TGATTTCGTTCCCCGTCCAACTGGACGGTGGTTCGATCCCATGGGGGTACGAAATTATTATCAACTAAAAAATTCCCCCTCGGTAGATATATGAAAATATATCAATTCCGAGGTAGAGCGAATTAGATATTAAAGGACATTTGTAGCTCGAATGATTTATATGAATCACGGTGATGTGGATAAATATTCATATATATATATATATATATATATATATATATATATAATATATATATACACAGAGATGACAAGGCCTTGACGGGGAAAGTCTAGATACAGACAACAGTTATTGTAATAAGAAGCTACTTGTACTTCTACCTGTATTATTCTGAAACGTTGAACGCTACAGTATAACACAGGGGCATAAACCAACACAATCACGTATTGTAAAGACTTTCGACAAAGATTAAAACTCTTCTAGAAATCCACTGTGAAACAATTTAAAGGCCCCCATACACTGAACGATTGTCTGAACGACTGTCTGAGCGATTGTCATTATCGTCCCACACACACACACACACAGACACACACTGTTCATTCAGTATGAACGATCTCCGCACCAATTTCAGTTTGAACAAAGACTTTGTCTCGAGAAGACATGGCATCATCTCTAGAAGAGACGCGTGATAGCGTTATATCGGCAGACAAACCCTTACATTGAACGACCTGTGTATGAGATCTTAAGTCGCAAGCCAGCAACCTGGTCGTGACAGATTCCCGCTGAGGTCGTTCAGAAACGAAGCTCCGCCCACTTTTGCATTCAGACAAGCCCATACACTGTTTTTGCGAACGATACAGACAGTCGTTCAGATAATCGTTCAGTGTATGGGGCCTTAAGAACAAAATTAACAAACACATGACAACTACAGTATTACCAAAAATAAGAGAAGGCCATCAACCACCTCCCAGAGGAACTCCTGTCCTTTCCTAAATGCAAAGAGACCAGAGGCCACACATTCGAAGGACAACGAAACCGGAAGGATTTGTCAAAGGATGGTTAGAGCATCCTCCCCTTCTGGCAGAGGAAAGCAGAGAAGAAAAGTCTGGGCGCTTGGACAAAGTGGGAACTCCCAGACACAAACGTTTATTGGAACCGAAGCAATATACAGGTTCAGACAAGAGGCAGGAAACCTCAGGAAATCTCACACAAGGTTAGAGGGAATCTGAACCTTTCAGTTTGGGGTTTGGGGGTGGGGGAGCTAGACTAGACCTCACCCCTATTTCCAAACGGCTATTGATGATAGATGCGAAAGAAATGTCGTAGTAGCAAGCTGTCAACAGTAAAGCAGTAAAGCAATTATTATTATTATTATTATTATTCAAGAAGATATATATATAATATATATATATTTATATTATCATATAGATATATATATATATATATATATATATATAGTATATATATAGTATCACATGTATATAAATATAATATATATATATATATATATATATAGTATATATAATATTATATAATATATATACATATATTATATATACACATTTGTATATATATATATATATAGATATATATATATATATATATATATATTCACATGTATATAATCTATATATATATATATATATATATATATATATATATATTATATATATATCTATATATATGATATTCATGTATAAATATATATATAGAATATATAGATATTATATATATATCTATATTTAATATGATATACACATTATTATGCACATTTTTTTATATGTATATATATATATATATATATATATATATATATACATATATATGTATATACACATTTACTATTATATATATACTATAAACGTATATAAACAATATGCAGAAATAGAGATATAAAAACAGAAAGAGAAAAGAGAAACGAGAGAGAGAAAGAAGTGAGAGAGAGAGAAGAGAGACATACACACACACACAACACAGAGCCAGAGAGATCACATACAAAACGCCACGCACGCCCTTAGACGTACTCACTCCACTCGAGCACCCACACCCCACACCCAGACCCAGACCCATGCAGACAGAACCGCCCGCCATTTACAATTGCATTTGCGGCCGATGGCTATTCATTTAGCCAGTGGACGGAGGCCTGTCAAATTACGAATGCAATTACCAGCATAATTAGTACCTCGACGCCCATGCATTAATTGTATTTTCCCGGCTCAGTCTAAGCCCCAACGTCGCAAAAAAAAAAAAAAAAAAAAAAAAAAAATAAAAAAAAAACATTTCGTAATCCGCAGATAGCGATGATCGACGTTTGTTTGATGGACCTGTTTTGCCCCAAGATGATTAGGAGGGGGTTTTTTTGGGGGGGGGGGGGGGGGGGTGGGGTGGGGGGGGGGGGGGTGGGGGGGGGGCGGTGTGGTTTCAAGTGAGCCGTCCTGGGAAAGGAACGGGGCGTGCCTCCGACCCCAACAGCTTGGTCGCGGCACGTGCTTGAAATCTACAGTCAGATAGCGCCGGTGTTGTATCAGCAGCGAAAATCAAAAATAATATGCTGTATTTTTATTAGAGATAATTGTGATCCAACCTCCAGCTTACTCGAGGCGCGTGCTTAAAATCTGCGGTCAGATAGCGCGCGTTCCTTTCCCAGCGAAAATTAAAATAAAAATGAATACGCTGTATTTTATTAGAAATAATTTGTTGTTCTGATTGTTTAACTGCACCTTACTTTATTTTTTTTTTTTTTTTTACATTTTTCATTCTAATGAAAAAATCATAAACCAAAATCCCGTCCTGAAATTCTGTATCTTTAAATCGAACGCGAAACATTTTTTCAGTTTTTTCCTTTTTTTTGGGTTTTTTTAGGCTCTTCCATAGGGCTTCCCTAACCACCCCCCCCCCCCCACCCCCCCCCCCCCCAACCCCCCACAACAACAACAACAAAGCAGCTTGTAGGCTTACTCACGAGTAAGCGAAAGCTGTCTTTACTTTGAATGAATAGGTGTTTTAAATTTTTAATAATGAATTTCTTCGTTTTTGGCGATTTTTTTAAAGTTTTCGTCAGTCGCTGACTGTATATTTAACAAAAATCATACCTATATATTCTTTGGAAGCCTAAACTTCAACCGTCAGTAGTCCCGGCCCTTTCGGTGGGATTGTTCCATATTGAATAGGGTTCGTCTTGTGGATAATAATAATAATAATATAATAATAATAATAATAAGTAAATATAATAATAATTATTATAGAAATTTTTATATTGGGAATGAACGTCTTCACTCAGATGAAGGCGAAATTCTTTATATGGTGGAAATTGCAAACTCTACTGTACTGATAATATATATATTATATATATATATGCTATATAATATATATATATATATATCTATATATATATTATATATATATTATATTATATATGTATATAAATTATATATAATATACTCACACACAAATGGAGTGAGTAGCACGCACATCAACATAAAAAAACGAGCATCATGATGACTCCTACGCGCGGAGGCAGTCGAGCTGGTGGACTGACCAATTAAAGAGCATAGGATCATCTTCCCCCCCCCCCCCAGGATTTTCCACTCCTATCGGAAAGGCGCCTCTTTGGCAGTACTACTGCTGCTACTACTTAAGCCCTCCAACCACCAAAAAAAAAAAAAAAAAAACCCCCCCCCCAAAAAAAAAAAAACAAAATTTCCGCCCCCCCCCCCCCCCCAACTCTAATAACAAGGCGAACAGACGGACAAATGTACGCAACCACACACATATAGCAACACAGTCAGTTCGTTCCTGGATCCATTTCACAATAAGGAAAGGAGATGTTTGTGTCTGTATATTATTATTATTATTATTATTATTATTTATTATTATTATTATATTATTATTATTATTCAGAAGACGAACCCTATTCAAAATAAATAAATAAATAACTACGTATATGGTCTCACAATCACATGTACACAGTCAGTTCCTTCCTCTCTCTCTCTCTCTCTCTCTCTCTCTCTCCTCTCTCTCTCTCTCTCTCCTCTCTCTCTCTCTCTCTCTTCCAGCATCGCTGTCTTCTAAATGCACCTTTCCACACACACACACACACAATCTCCCTGGAAGTCCAGCGCTGTAAATAAGCGAAGTGTCTTTATTAGAGGATTAGCTCTGACATTTGTCTGAATTCCAGCTTTGGTCGTAATCTAATCAAACACGCTCTGGAAGAGTCAGTCATATCCACTGGAACGTGCCGGGCAGCAAAATGGAAGAGCTGGAAACCGGAGGACAAGTTCTGGATTGTCGTTGATCATAAAAGCGTACTTGGATTTGAATGAATGACAGATAATGAGTGGGCATTGTTTTTTTTTTTTTCTTGCAAGAGATGGAAGGTCGCGGGAGCTTTTGCTGGAAACTGGAATACCGACTCTGGATTCTAGTTGTGGATAAAACTGTACTTGAACTTCAAAGAATGACAGAAAGGTTGTGGGAGCTTTTTCTGGAAACTGGAATACAAGCTCTGGATCTTATAAAATGACAGAAAGGTTGCAGGAACGTTTGCTGGAAACTGGAATGCCGACACTGGATTCAAGTTGAAGATAAAACTGAACTTTAATTCCAAAGAATGACAGAAAGGTTGTAAGATTTTGCTGGTAACTGGATTACAGTTTCCAGCAAAACCTCCCTCAAACTTTGTCACCCATTCAAACCCATGCACAATTTTATCCTTAATAAGACCCCAGAGCCTGTATTCCAGTTTCCAGCAGAATCTCCCACAACCTTCCGGCTCTTGCAAGCAATAGCAAACTCGTACCCCTGGAAAAGAAAAACAGTGCCCACTTATTATCATCTGTCATTCATTCAAATCCAAGTACGCTTTTTATAATCAACGACAATCCAGAGCTGGTATTCCAGGTTCCAGCTCTTCCATTCGGTGTCCGGCACGTTCAAGTAGATATGACTGACTCTTCCAGAGCGTGCTTGATTAGATTACGACCGAAACTGGAATTCAGACAAATGTCAGAGTTAATCCTCCGATGAAGAGGCGCTTCGTTTATTCAGAGCGCTGGACTTCCAGGGAGCTTGTGTGTGTGTGTGGTGTGTGTGTGTGTGTGTGAGTGTATGGAAAGGTGCATTTAGAAGACAGCGCCGCTAGAAAGAGAGAGAGAGAGAGAGGAACAAACTGTGTGTGTATTATATATATATATACATACACATACATAAATATGCATTCATACATACAAATCAAATAATACATTTATCCAGCTGGAACAATAAGCGAGCCTCTATCGTCACAGACGCATCATGTGTCCATTAATAGTAAATTGAAACTCATATATCGTTGATAACGTTGACTGATGCACAGACAAACAGACAGACAGTCAGACAGACACAGAACACGCGCAGTTGGCAAACCATTGTCCGAATTATTGCATTCCGCGATGACAGAATTGCAAAGTTTAATCAAATTGCAATTCCCGGCTCTGTCTCTCTATATATATACTTTGAAATATATCAACACGGGTGGAGTAGGTCCATGTTGTACACCAGCGAATGAGAAATAGATAAATACTTTTTTTTTTTATTTGATGTTTCGTAAATTCTATATTTGCTTGGCGGATCCGAATTCGGTCATTCATTTGGGGAAATGTAGTCGGACTGACAAGCCTCCTCTTCCGCAGTTATAACAGCTATATAACAACCGCCGAATGTGTTTTGTATCAAGAGATCTCTGGATTAGGTTTCGTCCTGTTTTACGATAGGTTTTGTACGTTGCTAAGTGCAAGAGGATTCTATAGATATACAGAAGATATACAGGGGCCACTGACTCGAAATTCAATCTTCCGAATAAATATGATGGCCGTTCATTTAAAAGCAGTAAACAGAAGGTAATACGTTTTTGTAGATTAAGCTGGCCTTATGCCAGCGCGGGCTCTTGCTTGTAAAAGCACCCCTTAGGTAAGGTAACAGGAAATGCAGATAGAAGAGATCAGTTATTCGAAAAGAAACAAATAAATAGATAGAAAGTAAATTATTAATAATCGTTTGAATAATTCGTACAGAAGTTGCGTATTCCCATGGAGGGTACCAGCGCCGCCAGTGCGCCTCACGCGGTGCACTGTAAACATTACCTAAGGTTCTTTGCAGCGTCCCTTCGGGCTCTAACCTGCAACCCTCTCAGTTCCTTTTACTGTACCGCCGTTCGTATTCCCTTTCTCCCATCATGCAATACAGCCTCCCCTGAGAATTGTGGCAACTTTTTCCGGATATTGAGTCCGGATTAGTTAAGTACCGAGTTCGCATCCGTTAAGTAAGGAATCCGGATCCGTTAAGTAACGAATTCGGATCCGGTAAGTATCGAATCCGGATCCGGTAAGTATCGAATTCGGATACGTAAGTAAGGAATCCGGATCCGGTAAATACCGAATTCGGATCCGTTAAGTAACGAATTGACATCCATCAGGTAACGAATTTTCATCCGTTCAGTAACACACTCGGATCCGTTACGTACCGAATTCGGATCCGTTAAGCAAACATTAAAAGAAATATTAATATATATATATATAATATATATATATATATATATATATATATCTATATATGTCATTTGTTATTATAAAATTTACGCAAAATTCCTTAAAAAACCAGGGGGCGGGGTATATATCCATTTCTCATTCGATCCAGTGTTTTTTGTACAGTATGCAGCAAAACTCGTGTGACTTTTTTTATTTTTGGTACTGGACAAGCGTTGTTCTCAAGTTGCCACTTAGAAGTAGTTAAATCTCGTATTTTATAACGTGTATATATGAGGAAAAGTGGGTCACTTGTTATATAGAATCTTATAATTGAAATATATTGGACCTGAAAACCAAAAATATTTCACGCTACAATATTTCTGAACGAAAACTAATACGTTACTGTAGCATGAAAACCTCAGATCACGTGACTTCCATGAGTCGTGTGGAATCGTCAGTCTGGACACTGTGAAAGAGGACAAATCGCGATGGAGAGCAAGAGAAAAGTTGAGCAGAGCATAGTCTAATGATAAAAAAGAAAATGGGTGCATTTGGGATATGAATTCGAAGTTATTACTTTTAGCTTTTGTGGCTTTGTGTATAAAGCAAATGTTAGTCGAGATCATGATTTCGAATACTTGCAATAAATTATGGCTTAGGCTTAGGTTATAAGCTAGTGCTACATAAGTCTAGTTCCTCCCGAGGGTTTCTTCAGTTTTGAAGAAAAGTAAATAATAAATAACCTGAATAAATAATAAGCGAGGTGAAGAGTAAAATCTTCGCTATTAGAAACACAACTAATTTATATTATTTTACTTTTACTTTAGGAATGGAAGACTATAATCAGGTCGGAATATTAATCAGCTACAACTGTCGAGTGCAGATTCTACAGAATGACAACTGCAACGTATTATAAAACAATAATGGCTAGGCCAATGCTATTGGCTTTTTATAACATACTGGGCATATTCCAGACAGCAACAAGTTGCATCAAATCTTTGTAACTTATGAAGGGTGTCTATAAGACCATAAAGCAGGATTTGTGAAATTCTTCCACAGTCCTTGGTGTGGTATACTTCCGTCATTATTTGCTTCATAGGCCTATAGGCTTAATGAAGAATGATATAATCGGAGAAGCGTGAAGTGCACTTGGCCTACGGGTAAGGCAAGCTAAGCCATTGGCGGGAGCTTATGCCCCCCCTTCACACGGTTTTGGGTCTAATGAATCTTAGGTAGATCCTCAAGAAATGTAACTTAGTAAAGGCATTAATAAACCAAGCAGCAAATAATGAATATTGATTGATAATAATAACGGTACTTAGTAAGGCATAATAAACCAAGTAAGCAAACAATGAATATGATTGATAATAAAAAGAAAACGGTATAGGTTAAGTAAATGGTATACCAATATAATTATTTTTAAAAATACGTATAATTCTTTGAAATACATAGGTCCCTGTGAAAAATAATATACAAAATTCCAGCAAAACAAATAGAGTAAACACAACCCTCGTCTTTAAAACACGTCATACATATATAGCTGACACATACATAACATCATACGAGAGAGAGAGAGAGAGAAGAGAGAAGAGAGAGAGAGAGAGAGAGAGAGGGTTTAATTAATATTTAGTATGTGAGCCTAGGTTGTCTATTACCGAATTAAGCCGTCTAGGAATACTGTCAACCAGTCTACTGCAAATATTTTCCCCACGCATTGACTCCCACACTGACAAGCAATGGCTTATGATGGCTTGTTTACTGTTCAGAACGGAGCCATCCCATTCCTTTGTCATAATGGCCCATAAATTTTCAATGGGATTGAGATCCGGAGATTTTGCAGGCCAGTCGATCCGAATAACTTCTGGATGCTGCTGTAACCACTTTCTTACTGGCATGCTATTATGAACAGAGGAGTTGTCCCATTGCCAAGAATATGGGCAACGGTTCGGAATCAGTAGCATCCTAACAGATGGAATCAGCACCTCGTCAAGAATGTCAACATACTGCCTGCCATTTAATCGCTCTGGATTGGCACTAAAGCACCTGGTCCGCAAGACGCCATCCAACCCCAAAGGCCAGCGGTTATCCTCCCACTTCGTCGATTTGGTTCTACATATTTATCCTCAAATCTGAAAAATATGAGAGAAGGATTTAGAGAAAATATATACAGATATTCGGAGAGAACAATGACAGTGGGCTTACTTTTAAATATAAAAGAAACTGTTTTAACTGCAGTTCCTTCCTCTCATCAATAGATCTTATGGATTAGAAAAAAAGAAACTGGCGCTTTTATTAAGCCATACTTTCAGTAATATTGCTATAACACCGAACTTTTAACTTTTAACTTTTTTAAGACTTGAAGTGCATTGTTAAGAAAACACTATAAGGTTATTCTATAAAACTATGTATATATATATATATATATATATATAATATATATATACAGTTCTTTAATATGCATTTAACCAAACTTATTTAAATATTAGAAACAGCTACGTCCCAGTTGTATTTTCTGCCAGACTTAGTTTTACAGTGAAATAATTAAAAGAAATCTTTGGTTGTAGGCCTAATAGTATATATTATGAATTCGGAAAAGAGGCATAAGGAAAGTTGTCATAGCATAGTAACCTTAAACGACTTTTAAGTCAGTGCAATGTTGTATTCAAACATTCACGAGACTCGAAGGAAAGCTAGCACGAACTTCCTCTGTGCGACTGGTTTCCCGCCAAGTAACACTTCGAAGCGCAGGCGGTTCGAAGCGGAGGCGGGATTTTTATAGATATTTAAACTGCTTCCTCAGTAAATGACAATTCCCAACTCCCACCCTAGGTCAGATTAATTATATCTTCTCTTCATTATTTCTCCCTGATTACATCGTAACTTCCATTAAAGATATTTGTCAGCAGGTTTAAAAACATGTAAGAGGAATTACTATTCATTAAAGCTTTAGCATATATACAGACTAGGCCTATAATACAAAGTATATCACACCTAGGCTACCACGTAAAAAATATAAGGCAAAATAAGTAAATGTTCATTACCTGGTTTTTCCTGGACGCCAGTAGTGCAGTCTTCCCTGTTGGTCGTTGCAAAAAGTCTTCTCGTCACAAAATATAAGTTTCCCAAAACTGCTCGCTCTTGGACAGATATTCGAGCGCAAACCCGAGACGATGGTCCATATGCGTCTGTGTAAGTAGAGGCTTGAGCGCAGGTTTCCTACATAGAAGACCAGCTTCTCGAAACCGACGTCTTACAGTGTCAACTGATGTTTGTATATTTGTTTCTCGTTTCACTGAAAATGATGACGAAAACGGGTGTTTGGTTATAAAGTTTAATTAACACTTCGTCTTCTTCTGCGGTTGTGCACGGGGTCTCCCAGATCTAGGGTGGCTTTTCAATCCTTCTCCGTCGTTGTATCGTTTTAGCCATCATACACAGTTGTCTTGTTGATATTAAGACGATTAGCTATGTCTTTTTTTGAAAATCTGGCGAGATGCAGCTCAACTAATAGCTCTCCTTGTTGGGGTTGACGTTTTCGGTCGCTGTCGGGTTGCTCCAACCATGTTTGGCAAATGACCACAGTTGACGTCATGTTAGGCCACGCCCACAACTACATCTCCGTTACGTTCATTACATTAAATAAAATTACTATGATGGCTAACATGTAAAATTCGTTTTTTAATATTTACGTCTTTTCATATTTACCATGATTAAAAACTAAGGTGTTAAGTGTTTTTCTAATGACCATAGCTATATTTTGATAAAAATATATACATTATACTATAAAACCATGCTAAATGAACTGTATCTTTTTTTATGAGCGAAGTTCCAAAATGTTTCGCCGTTGCAATTCAGTGTCATTAGAATGTGAAGAAGGTAAGAGTTGCCAGTTAGTCACTTTTTGAACGAAAATCACTGAAATCGGGTCACTCGAGTTTTGCTGCATACTGTACATCAGAAAACATATACTCCATTCGTGTTGATATATTTCAAAGTATATATATATATATATATATATATATATATATATATATATACATATATATATATATATATATATATATATATATATATATATATATATATATTATGTAGTATATATATATATATATATATATAGTTAGAGAGAGAGAGAGAGAGAGAGAGAGAGAGAGAGAGAGAGAGCCGGCAATTGCAACTTGATTAAACTTTGCAATTCTGTCATCGCGGAATGCAATAATTCGGACAATGGTTTGCCAACTGCACGTGTTTTCTGTCTGTGTGTCTGTGTATCAGTCAACGTTATAACGATATATGAGTTTCAATTTACAGGGTGTCCATAAAGTCCCAGTACCATTACAAGTATTTACTGCATGTAATGGTACTGGGACTTTATGGACACCCTGCATGCATATACTTTACCAGACAAATCACCAACAAAAAAAATCTGTCACTCCAAATCAGCGTCACCTACTTTTCGAAATCGTCCTAGAGCACCAACAACGAGGCCGATTTCACGGTGACTTCGGCGACTTCAGTCGTCCGTTCAGTCAAGTCAAAGTGAAAGTCAGTCAGGACGGTTAAATAAATAATCAAGAGGAGGTCGCCGCCCTTCAACGCGAAGGTCATGAGACTGTCTTGAGTGTCCTGTCTTTTTTATATATATCTATATATATATATATATATATATATATATATATATATATATATATATATATATATATATATATATATATATATATATATATAAGTAGTTGCAAATCTCCGCTTGAGGTGAGGAGGAATCCGCGGGGAAGTAATTAGATCGAAGACGGAAGAGGAGGAGGAGGAGGAGGAGTAGGAGGAGGAGGAGGAGGAGGAGAAGAGGAGGAGGAGGAGGAGGAGGAGGAGGAAGAAAAATGTCCCCTGTCACATTCTCCTCGGGAAAGTAAGAGAATTAGTTTGACGTCTTCAACGCACAGCATCCCGATGACAACATTCCTTGGCACCATGACACCGCAATGAAAAAAATTCTCTCTCTCTCTCTCTCTCTCTCTCTCTCTCTCTCTCTCTCTCTCTCTCTCTCTCGCTGGGAATCCGTGTTGGCGATGTTTTCTTGGATGGAAATGGGAGAAAATAGTTTTGTCTTCTCTCGCGTCTGTGCTAATGGCTGAGTGAATTGTTCTCTTCTTATTCGGCTCGATTTCATGTCATGAATATTAACTGAAGTTGATTGTAATTGATATTTTGTAAGGAAAATACTCTGTGTGACTGATTAATATTTTTAATTTAATACCAAAGGGATATAAATATAATGAATATTAATTGTAATAGGGATATAAAAGCCATAAATATTCATTGTAACTGATAATTCGTAAGGAAAATATTCTGCGTGGCTGAATAATATTTTTAATTTAATACCAAAGGGATATAAATCCAATGAATATTAATTGTAATAGGGATATAAAAGCTATAAATATTCATTGTAACTGATAATTCGTAAGGAAAATATTCTGTGTGGCTGAATAATATTTTCAATTTAATACCAAAGGGATATATCCAATGAATATTAATTATAATAGGGATATAAAAGCCATAAATATTCATTGTAACTGATAATTCGTAAGGAAAATATTGTGTAATTAAATATTATTTATTCAAAATCATAGGGGAAAAAACCATAAATATTCATTGTAACTGATATTTTGTAATAAAAATATTCGGTGTAAATGAATAATATTATTTATTTAAAAACATAAGGATATAAAATAAAGCCAATAAATATTAATTCTAACTGATAATTCGTAAGGAAAATATTCTGTGTAACTAAATATTATTTATTTAAAAATCATAAGGATATCAAGCCAAAGAATATTAACTGTATCTGATATTTCGTCAGGGAAATATTCTGTGACGGAATAATATTATTTATCTAATAAAATAAGGGTATAAAACTGTATAGCTGATTCTAAAAAGTATTATCAGCATCGAATAGAGATATTGTTGAACCGAAAATGGTCTATCAAATTCAATGTTAATTTATGTCAAAGGTTATTCACTAAACAATAAAATACTGCTTAAATACACACACGTAAATATAT
>NC_087211.1:83468949-83478949 GCF_015104395.2 Macrobrachium nipponense | reverse complement strand
GTTTCTTGCACAGGCTCCAGTGGAGGGCTTTTGCCACTGAATCATGCCTCTTTTTGTACTGGTTCTGTGCAAGTGCCGGGCATTCACTTGCTATGTGGTTTATGGTTTCCATTTTTCGTATTGCACTTCCTACATATGGGAGAGATGTTATTTCCGTCTATCATACTTTGAACATATCTGGTTCTTAGGGCCTGATCTTGTGCCGCTGCTATCATTCCTTCAGTTTCCTTCTTTACCTCTCCCCTCTGTAGCCATTGCCAATTGTCATCGCTGGCTAGGTTCTTTAGTCTGTCTCAATGTATTGTCCGTGCATTGGTTTGTTGTGCCAGTCCTCTGTTCTTTCTGTCTTTCTCCTGTCTCTCTATATTTCTGGGTCTTCGTCTACTTTTATTAGTCCTTCTTCCCATACACTCTTTAGCCACTCGTCTTCACTGGTTTTCAGATATTGCCCCAGTGCTCTGTTTTCGATGTTGACGCAGTCCTCTATACTTAGTAGTCCTCTCCCTCCTTCCTTTCGTGTTATGTATAGTCTGTCCGTATTTGCTCTTGGGTGTAGTGCTTTGTGTATTGTCATTTGTTTCCTGGTTTTCTGATCTATGCTGCGGAGTTCTGCCTTCGTCCATTCCACTATTCCTGCGCTGTATCTGATACTGGCACTGCCCTATGGGTTTATGGCTTTTGTTTTTATCATATTTCCGGCGTTGAGTTTTGACTTGAGTATCGCCTTGAGTCTCTGCATATATTCTTTCCTGATCGTGTCCTTCATCTCTTGGTGTTTTATATCTCCTCCTTCCATTATTCCCCAGGTATTTTGTATCCTGTTCATCTATGTGTTTGATGTTGCTCCCAATCTGGAAGCTTTATCCCTTCAGTTCTCGTTACTTTGCCTTTTTGTATGTAGACTAAGGCGCATTTTTCTATTCCAAACTCCATCCTGATGTCCCCAGATACAATCCTTACAGTCTGGATTAGGGTATCTATTTCCTTGATGCTCTTACCATACAGCTTGATGTCGTCCATGAACATCAGATGGTTGATTTGGTTGCCTCTTTTCTTGAGTTGGTACCCGGCATCCATCTTCTGTAGTACTTTTGTCATGGGAATCATGGCTACTACGAAGAGTAGTGGGGACAGTGAGTCGCCCTGGAAGATCCCTCTCCTTATATTAACCTCTGCTAGTCTTATTCCAGAGCTTGTAAGTATTGTATTTCCAGTTGCGCATTGTATTTTGAGGAAGCTGATGGTGTTTTCCTCTGCCCCATATATTTTCAGGCATTCTATTAGCCATGTGTGTGGTATCATGTCGAAGGCTTTCTTATAGTCTATCCATGCCATGCTTAGGTTTGGTTTTCCTTCTCCTACTGTTCTTCATTACCATTTTGTCTATCAGGAGCTGGTCTTTTGTGCCCCTACACTTCCTTCTGCAGCCTTTCTGTTGGTGGGGTGGGATGGTGTTTGTCTCCTCTAGGTAGTTGTATAGGCCTTTCACTGATGATACCTGTTAGTAACTTCCACATTATTGGTAGGCAGGTGATAGGCCTGTAGTTACTGGCTATATTTCCCTTACTCTTGTCTTTTTGTACTAAGGATATTCTTCCTGTGGTCATCCATTTGGGTGCTTGGTGATTTGAGATACAATGCTGGAGTTGTTCTGCTATTCGTGGGTGTAGGGCCTTGAAGTTTTTGAGCCAGTATCCATGGACTTCATCGGGACCTGGGGCTTTCCAGTTTGGCATTTTCTTTAGTTGGTGTCTGACTGTGTCTGTCGCGATCTCTGTGAATCTTTGTTTTATTCTCCCTGTTTCTTCTTCCTTGACTTCCTGGAGCCATGTTGCATGTTTGTTGTGTGATACCGATTGCTCCATATGTTTTCCAGAGTCTCTTACTTGGTTCGGCTTCAGGAATTTCTGGGTGGTTGTCTCCCCTCTTAGTTGGCTGTATAGTCTTTCTGGTTGGTTCCGAATAGTTGTTCTGTTGGTATCCCTTATTCTGTTCATGTACCGTTGGATCTTGTGTGCTTTGGCCGTTATTATTATTATTAATTTTATTATTATTATTATTTATTATTAAATTATTATTTATTATTATGATATTATTATTATTATTATTATCATACAGGAATTCAAGATGCAAAGAACCAAAGGACATGGTGCTCATCTGTAAGAAGTTGCAGAAGATAACACAAAATACCTAAAGAAGAGACCAATCATCGGAACAGAATAAAAGGTGAGTCAATAAACAAAATCAATAAATAAGTAAATAATTTATCAAAATGCAAGGTGAACTGTTCGAGTCAAGCATTGCAGAGAGAGAGAGAGAGAGAGAGAGAGAGAGAGAGAGAGAGAGGAGGAGTATGATGACGATAGTGAAGATGACACCGATTCTAAGGACAAAAGATAAATGATAAAAATAGCAAGGAACGTCATTACTAGTCTGATGTCTGCAATGAGAGAGAGAGAGAGAGAAGCCTTTGGCTATCGAGGTAAGAGAGGATCAATTTTCTTGAGAGAAGGAACCCACTGCTGCTACCAATTAGGCATTGAGTCGAGGCCCTGATAACGATGACGTAGGCAGCTTGAAAGAACTACTACGAGTTAGGGTTAGTACGGGGGCGGCGGCGGGGGCGGCTGTGTCAGAGAGAGAGAGAGAGATCGGAGGTGTTGATACAGGCTTGGTTCTAACATTTACTGCAAATGACAACTAAAAGCTGTTTTGGATAATTACTATAAATTTTCGAGAAAAAATTGTATATATTCAACCTTCCTTAATTCAAATTACTTCGCAATAATATAATTGTGTTTGTGTGTGCGTTTGTGTGTACGTGTGCAAGAGAAGGAAAGTAGAAAGTACAGCTATCTCTTCACTAATCTAAAACTGACGGCTCTTGATTATAATCAATCTGGTTTCCTTTTGAGTCGAGACATTTGGTCAAATAGGAGCCCCGCCCAATAATCAGCCGAAAATATTTGGAGAAGTATTAAATAGGCCTCAGTGAACTTCTTCAAGTTTGGATTAGTCACCAACTTCTAAAAACAAAAATAAGAAACTAATAAGCAAAATATAAAATATAATGATATAAAAAACAATTAAAATTAAATTTAGATTCAAATAAAGAAACTTAGATAGAGAATTAAATTTATAAGATAAAAACTTCAAATAACACTGTCTAACATTAATTAAAATATACAAATTAATTAAGCTTAAATTAACATAAATGAAAATAATTAAAATTAAAATAAATTTCATCAGAAATAAATGAAATTAAAACAACTTTGTCTAACACTAATTGACATAAAAAGAAATTAAATTTGAATAAAAAAATAAGTCAAATTAATTAGAATCAAAACAAAAACAATCAAAATTAATTATAATTACTAAAATTAAAAGAACCAGAAAATATAACTTTTTTTTATAACACATTATTATTATATATTCCTGTATTTAAATCTCACATGTAGAGAGATTCTATAGGTTGAGAAGCAGTTGTGAAATTTTTTTATTGATTTTATTTCAGTCAATGGAATATTCACCAAATCTTCTTCTTCTTCTCTTTCGTCTTCTTCTTCTTATCTCTCTCTCTCTGTTTCTCCTCTCTCTCTTCTTCTTCTTCTTTCTTTTCTTCTTCTTCTTCTTCTTCCTTCTTCTTCCTTCCTTCCCTCTTCTTTCTTCATCTTCTTATCTCTCTCTCTCTCTCTCTCTCTCTCTCTCTCTCTCTCTCTCTATATATATATATATATATATATATGTGTGTGTGTGTGTGTGTGTGTGTGTATATATGGATATATATATATATATATATATATAATATATATAGATATAATAATCTATATATATATATATATATATATATAGATATATACTATATATATATATAGATATATATATATATATATATATATATATATATATATCTATATATATATATATATATTATATATATATATATATATATATATATATATATATATCCTATAATATATATATATTCTAGGTTATATATATCTATATTATATATTAATACTATGTTTTTTTATATACTACTATCTAAAATTTTTAAAATATGATTAAATTATAAATATATATTATATATATTAATAATATATAATAATTTTATATACATATATACACGCAAATATATATGCGACGAGCACTTATGCCGAGGAAAGGTATAGCGTCGTAACCGCCAAGAATACGCGGGAGATAAGGGCGGGACAAAGCCGCGTCTTCGACGGCGGAGAAAAAAAAAAAAAAAAAACTCATCGCAATATCATTCCGGACGATGTCACCGAACAACTGAACATCGCAGCAGCAGCAGAAGAAGAAGAAGAAGAAGCAGAAGAAGCAGAAAAAGCAGGAGAAGTAGAAGTAGAAGAGACAGGAGAAGTAGGAGAATTAGAAAAGCAGGATTAGACGAAGTAGGAGAACCAGAAAAAGCAGAAAAGGAGGATTAGAAGAAGTAGGAGAAGTAGAAGTAGAAGAGACAGGAGAAGAAGTAGAATTAGAGAAGCAGGATTAGACGAAGTAGGAGAAGCAGAAAAAGAAGAAAAGTAGAAGAAGAAAGAGCAGGCTTGGAAAAAGCAGGAGAAACAGAAACTAGCAGGAAAATCAGGGGAAATTCGAAGGAAGTTAGGAAGGAAGCAGGAGAAGTGAAGGGTAAGAAGAGGCAGGAAAGTAGTTAGAATAGAGAATTAGAGAAGCCAGTAATTAAGACGAAAGGAAAGAAGTAAGAAACAGATATAGCCAAAGCCAGAGGAAGGCCAGGAAAAATTAAGAACAGCAAGAAGCAAAAGGCCGGTTCAAGGAAGAAGCAGAAGAAAAACGCAGGTCAAAGAAGCAGGCAAAAAAAGCACGCGACTCAGAACAAGAAAGAGCAGGAAGCAAGAAAAACCATGATTAGGAAGAATTAGAGAAGCAGGATTAGACGAAGTAGGAGAAGCAGAAGAAACAGATATAGCAGAAGCAGAGAAGCAGAAAAAGAAGAACAGCAGAAGCAGAAAAAGCAGGTTCAGAAGAAGCAGAAGAAAAAGCAGGGTCAAAGGAAGCAGGAAAAAAAGCAAGAGACGCAGACAAAGAAAGAGCAGAAGCAGAAAAACCAGGATTAGAAGAAGCAGGAGAAGCAGAAGCAGAAAAGGCACAAGAAGCAGAGGAGGCAGAAAAAGCAGGAGAAAAGGCAGAAGCAGAAAAAGCAGAAGCAGAAAAGGCACAAGAAGCAGAGTCGGAAGAAGCGGAAATGGCAGAAGCAGGAAAAGCAGAAAAGGCACAAGAAGAAGAGGAGACAGAAAAAGCAGGAGAAAAAGCAGAAGCAGAAAAACCAGGATTAGAAGAAGCAGGAGAAGCCCCAGAAGAGGAGAAGCAGAAGCAGAAAATGCCCAAGAAGCAGAGGAGGAGAAGCAGGAATGGCAAAAGCAGGAGAAGCAGAAAAGGCACAAGAAGCAGAGGAGGCAGAAAAAACAGAGGAAAAGGCAGAAGCAGAAAAAGCAGAAGCAGAAAAGGCACAAGAAGCAGAGGAGGCAGAACAAGCAGGAGAAAAGGAAGAAGCAGAAAAGGCAGAAGCAGAAGCAGGAGAAACAGGATTAGAAGAAGCAGAAGAAGCAGAAGAAGAGACAGAAGCAGGAGTAGAGTAGCAACAGAAAGGAGGAGAAAGAGAAGCAATAGACGATGATTCGGTTCCAAAGGAAGAACAGAGCATCGGGCGGAAGTACAATAAAGGGATCAGGTGGTGCCGGTCGGATAGAAGGCTGTGTTCCAGATTCCCAGATTCCCGGATTCCAATCCACAATACCCCCTCCCCCAACCGTTCCAATCACCCCCTCCCTTCTCCCCCTCCCCTCTTTTACTGGGAGCAAATTGATGCCAGCAGATAAGGCTCTTGAATTCATTGCTTCTTCTTTTTTTCTTTATTCATTCTCTTGGACGGGGGGGGATGGGGGGCGAGGGGCTGGGGATCGAGGGGGGCTATGTATGTGTGTGTGTGTGTGATTCTGGAAAACAGCCTCAGGCGAGGCTTCGATGAGAGAGAGAGAGAGAGAGAGAAGAAGAGAAGAAGAGAAGAAGAAGAAGAAGAAGAAGAAGAAGAGAGAAGAGAGAGAGAGAGAGAGAGAGAGGTGACAGTCTACGCACAATGCAAACGGGTCCCTCTCCCTTCCCCATTCCCTTCTCCCTTCCTTCCCCCCCACCTTTCCCTCTCCTTCTTCTCTCCCTCCCCGCTTTCCTTCGAGGCAAATCCGAAGGCCGACGCTAGGATGTCAAAAAAAAAAAAAAAAAAAAAAAAAGATCAATAAATCTCTTTACGTTTATATACATTTATTCATTTTAATGACGACCTCCTTACAAAACGCTGGACAATGTACAAGGAAGTCTTACATCTTGTGGGGAGAGGGGCGGGGGGGGGGGGAGGACTTCCCCCAAACACCCCTAGCCCCCAGGGTGGGGAAGACTCAATTAAGGGTAATGACGCAGCCAAAAAAATAAAATAAAATAAATATATAAATAAAAAAAAAAAAATTTTAAAACCCTGAAAGAAGGATCTCGGTAACGAGGACATGACGACCCAGCTGTTTACCGATCGCCTTTTGCAAGATGAAAACCCTCCCTCCCGTCTTGTCTCCTAATGACGGATTTTCCACCTCTGTTCACTGGGCAAAGCCGAATAAAGAAAGACCGCTTCTTCTTCTCAGGGATATAATACTGTGGTATAGGCGTTCTTAGCAGCACCAGATGTGGTCTTTTGTCCTTTCTTCTTCTTCTTTTTTTGTTTATTAAAGATTCGATTGCTTTGAAGTCGTGCTTGTATCTGCTTCCAGGTATGCTAATGAATGTGCATACTTGTTCCTTCCTTGAGGCTGCCTGTGTTTCCACTTATTATCATCTTCTTTGTAACCGTCTATTCTTGCTTCTATGTCTTGGTCTTTTTATGCTTGTGCCTACGACTCGGTTCTCTCTCTCTCTCTCTCTCTCTCAGGATTTGCCTTCTTACCAATCAACTGTCAAACAATAGAATAATCTCTCTCTCTCTCTCTCTCCTCTCTCTCTCTCTCTCTCAGGATTTGCCTTCTTACCAATGAACTGTCTCTCAGACAATAGAATAACTCTCTCTCTCTCTCTCTCTCTCTCTCTCTCTCACACACACACACATATGATTTACCTACTTACCAATCAAATGTCTCTCAGACGATAGACCAATTCTCTCTCTCTCTCTCTCTCTCTCTCTCTCTCTCTCTCTCTCTCTCTCTTAATTTCCTTTCAAAGCCAACCGTCATTATAGGAACAGTCAGGAAGACTTCTCTGTCAAACTAGCTCAACTCTCGTCATTATTTTATCACTTCCCTTTTTTTCATTAATTCACTTTCCTTTCTTCCTTTCCAGATCAGGAGAAAGTTGGTGTGATAAAAAATAGATTATTTGTCACCAATCTTTCTCCCTTTAAGCGTCGGCACAAGTTTGCGAGAGACATATGAATGATTTTATTTATTTATCCTTGTTTTTCTTATTCTGGCGAAGCCTGACAACTCTTTGTCTAGTGCTTCCATCAAATGAGCATAATTAGCCGCCCGACCACTTTTGTTAACCCGAAGTTTCCTTTCGCTAAAGAGAAAGCGTAAAAAGAAAGGTTGGGGGGTAAAACTTTCCCATAAAATGAACTTTCCATACAGCTCACCTTTGTTCGCGATCGATCAAAAAAGCTGCGCTGCTGAGAGAATAATTGGCCAAATTTTAATGACTTGAGAAGAAGAAGAAGAGGGTCATTCTGGGAAATATTGAATATATATATATATATATATATATATATATATATATATATATATATATATATATATATATATAGGGGATAAAAAGGGAGCGATGAAGTTACTTGTAATTGCTGCCTATATATACGCTAACTGGGACTCAACAGTAAGAACCAATGTTTTTGCAACAGTTTTTAAACATAAACTGTCACTCAAATACGCAGTTTCAATACCCATTTCATATTGATATTCGACGGTTCACGGCTATAGAAGACGAAATCGTGAGAGAGAGAGAGAGAGAGAGAGAGAGAGAGAGAGAGAGAGAGAGAGAGAGAGAGAGAGAGAGAGAGAGAATTGGTCTATCGTCTCAGAGAAAGTTGATTCGTAAGTAGGCAAAATCATATAAGTGTGTGTGTGTGTGTGTGAGAGAGAGAGAGAGAGAGAGAGAGAGAGAGAGAGAGAGAGAGAGAGAGAATTAGACTATTAGTCTTAGCATTTCAGTCCATTAAACTGTACCTGATACCCAATGGACTTGTACCTAAGACAGATTAGTTCTATATACTTTTATATCATATCCCATGGAATTATAATTAAGAGAGTTTAGTTCCATATAATGTACCTTATATCACGTGGAATTATAATGAGGACAGTTCAGTCCTATAAGCTGTATCTTAGAACCCGTGGAATTATAACTAGGACTTTTCATTTCTACGTACTGTAAATTATATCCTTTACAATTATAACCATCCACTTCACAGTATGGTTACATATATTGTACCTTATATCCGTGAAGTCATAATTAGGACAGTTTAGTTCAATACACTGTATCTTATATCCCATGCAATTATAATTATGACGGTTATCTTATATCCCATGGAAATATAATAATGACACTCCAGTGTTATATCCTATTTCTTATATCCCTAGGAATTATAACCATCCACTCTACACAAAACTCACACCATCAAAGATATAAGAAACAAAGCGTGAGCCGACCTCCAGCTTACTCGAGGCGGGTGCTAAAATCTACGGTCAAACAGCGCGTTGTTTCACCAACGACAATTAAAATAAATACGCTATATTTTATTAGAAATAATTGTTCTGTATTGTTTAACATACACATGATTTATTTTTTTTACATTTTCATTCTAATAAATAAATCATAAATATCCTATCCTAAAATTCCTGTATCTTTTACTGTACGCGAAACGCTTTTTTCAGACCTTTTTAGGCTTTGGAATAGGGCTTTCCTACTCCCCTAAACAAGAACAACAACAGCAAGAACAACACCAACAACAACAACAAACTAGTTTGTAGGCTTACTACCCGAGTAGGCAAAAAATAACAATCGCAGCCGCATATAATCTTCGGTCACATTCTCCTAATATCATCAGCTAAGCTAAACAGTGGTCTCAGAAGAGCAAGAACCTGGGACCTTTATTTCGGGAGAGGGGGAGGGAGTGGGGGGGGGGGGGAGTGGCAGGGTGAGGGCATCATCACCATCATCTGCCCCGACCCCGAGAGGAGGAGGGCACGGATCACTGCCCTTGATTTATGCTGATTAGGACTTGAGGAGCAGCATCCTCTGGGTTGCGGGTTCCTGGTATAAGGAGAGGTGGTGGTCGAACACATGTTGAACTACAGCAATGTGTGTGTGTGTGTGTGTGTATATATATATATATATATATATATATATATATATATATATATATATATATATATTCCCTACATTAACTTCATTTCTGTCGTTAATACGACAGCCACTGACTCTCTCTCTCTCTCTCTCTCTCTCTCTCCATCTCTCTCCTCTCTCTCTCTCTCTGTGTATGTGTGTGTGTGTGTGTGTGTGTGTTAACTTGCAGAAATATTCAGTGACTGTACGGATATGTAAGCAATATTTCATTTCCATTTAAGCTTTGCTCTTACATGTTCACAAATTCACTATAGAAACGGTTAATCTTGTCATAATCTAATAAGAACATAAGAAAAATACAACTGATTTATCTTTCTTTAATTTGGTGTATGTATCAACAAGCAGTGTATTAATATAACAGTTAAGGGTCGAAATATTAATAACATATGCCTGTTACTGTAGCTTACAAGCAATGAAAAATTAGTATATCTTTTATAAAACAAATTATATATACACTGTATCAACAAGAAAGGTATTACTAGTTAAAAGTGTAAATCTCAACAGCATATTCCAATGACTGTTGTTAGAAATAAGCACTAAAAATTAATTTTATCATTTATAGAAACAAATACATTGTGTA
>NC_087211.1:83448949-83463949 GCF_015104395.2 Macrobrachium nipponense | reverse complement strand
CCAATCTTCTCCATTTCAAAATCAATATAGCTTTTACAGTGGTCGTTTGATAAAGTAATTTTACTTACGCTCCGTCAAAACATATACTCATATTTTATTACTATTATTAATATTATTATTATTCAAAAGATAAACCCTATTCATATGGAACAAGCACAACACAGGGGTCTTTGATTTGAAATTCAGACTTCCAAAGAATATTATTATTATTATTATTTTTTTTTTTTTTTTTGCTCTCTCACAGTCCTTTAATTCGATTGGGTGGTATTTATAGTGTGGGGTTCCGGGTTGCATCCTGCCTCCTTAGGAGTCCATCACTTTTCTTACTATGTGCGCCGTTTCTAGGATCACACTTTTCTGCATGAGTCCTGGAGCTACTTCAGCCTCTAGCTTTTCCAGATTCCTTTTCAGGGATCTTGGGATCGTGCCTAGTGCTCCTATGATTATGGGTACGATTTCCACTGGCATATTCCATATCCTTCTTATTTCTATTTTCAGGTCTTGATACTTATCCATCTTTCTCTTCAACTCTGGTTTCCCATGGTATTGCGACATCAATGAGTGATACTTTCTTCTTGATTTTGTCAATGAACGTCACGTCTGGTCTATTTGCACGTATCACCCTATCTATTCTGATACCACAGTCCCAGAGGATCTTTGCCTGATCGTTTTCTATCACTCCCTCAGGTTGGGCCCTATTCACATGGAACAAGCCCACCCAAGGGGCCACTGATTTGAAATTCAAGCTTCCAAAGAATATCAAGGTGTTGATTAGAAAGACGTAACAGAAATACTGAAAGAAGAGAACACTTATCAAAAAAATGAAAAAAGTAATTAGCAAATTAATAAACAAATATAAAAAATAAAGTAAATCATCAAAATATTAGAAGTGATAATAATAATATTCTATGTAAGCTTGAATGTAGTCTAATGCCCCTGTGGTGGGCTAGTTCCATTTGAATAGGGCCCATCTTCTGAATATAATAATAATAATAATAATAATAATATAATAATAATAATAATAATAATAATAAGAATCAGCTACCTGCAGTAATAAGTGGTACGAGCACCAACCTGAGGGAGTGATAGAAAAACGATCAGGCAAAGATCCTCTGGGGACTATGGTATCAGGACGGATAGGGTGATACGTGCAAACAGACCAGACGTGACGTTGATTGACAAAGTCAAGAAGAAAGTATCACTCATTGATGTCGCAATACCATGGGACACCAGAGGTTGAAGAGAAAGAGAGGGAAAAAAATGTAAGTAAGTCAAGATCTAAAAATAGAAATAAGAAGGATATGGGATATGCCAGTGGAAATCGTACCCATAATCATCGGAGCACTAGGCACGATCCCAAGATCCCTGAAAAGGAATCTAGAAAAACTAGAGGCTGAAGTAGCTCCAGGACTCATGCAGAAGAGTAAAATAATAATAATAATAATAATAATCTATGGAAGCTTGAATTTCCATCAGTGGCCCTATGTGATGGGACTTGTTCCAAATGAATAGGACACATGTTCTGAATAATAATAATAATAATAATAATAATAATAATAATAATAATAATAATAATAATAATAATAATAATAATAATAATAATATAATAATAATAATAATAAAATGAAATTACTTATAATTTTAGCCTGAAATGACATGATATCCATATTAGCCTGTTCCTCTAAGATATCCTGCAACGCGAAAGAACACACACAGTGCTTGCTTATAACCAAATAACCTTTTGCAAAACACGACTCCAAAAGTATTCTTTCTTTGCACGTCGTTATTTGATCGAGACAAATTCCATCCTTCTTGACGTTGCAAGAAAAATAACGCAATTGAATTCGCAACTCCAATAAAGGCCTCACGACAACGTATGACGTGTGTGTCGGTATATACACACTCCGGCTACTACTCGACCAATTCATGACTGATTATTTCGTAGGCGCGACGGTGGACGGATGCGGAAATAGCGTGGCGTGTGAGTGTGTGTGTGTGTGTGTGTTACGTGCATATTGCTATACTGTATAACGAAAACCAGCTTCATTTACGAGGTAACAGCGCGCGTTGATTGGTGACGTATTGTTCCGTTTGGCCAACTCAATACTCCGCGGTTAATTTGAGTTGGCTTTCTCTCTCTCTCTCTCTCTCTCTCTCTCTCTCTCTTGAGTGCAGTAATAATATTCCGGGGTCCAGCAAAGTTTGCCAAAACGGGGCGAATTCATTTCAAATAATAAACTACTCTCCTCTCCCAACCCTCTCCCCCCACCCCCCAACCCAACCCACACACACACACACACACACACCCCGTGGCTTGGGTGGTTTCGGACGAGGTAGAGAGAGTAGTAGGTATCCATTTATTTACTTATTTATTTATTTATTTATTTATTTATTTATTTATTTATTTTATTATTCGGAAGATAAACACTACTCCTATGGCAAAAAAACCATCAGTGGCCATTGAATCGATATTCTAACCACCAAAGAAGATTGTTATTATTATTATTATTATTATTATTATTATTATTATTATTATTATTATTATTATTATTATTATTACACAGAAGATGAACCCTATTCATGAGGGGAAAAACCATCAAATAGAGAGTTGTTTCCCAAACGAAAATGAAATAAATACGCTATATTTTATTGGAAATAATTCTTCAGTACTGTTTAACAAGCACATTATTTATTATTTGCAACATCATTTCTAATAAATATATCATAAATATCCTATCCTAAAATTCCTGCATCTTTAACTCGACCTTTTTAAGCTTTTCCAGAGAACTTTTCCGATCCACAAAAACAACAACAGCTAAAACAACAAAAACAACAACAACAACGCAGTAGTTTGTCAGGCTTACTCCCCGAGTAAGCAAAAAAAAAAAAACATAAATAGGCCAGCTGTACTTACGAACAGCGGTGCGATATGTAACTCGTTCGTGAATCTGATCACATCACCGTGATTCATAATATATATATATATATATGTATATATACATATATATATATATATATATATATATATATGTATATATATATATATAGCCACTTATGTCCTTTAATATCTAATTCGCTCTGCCTCAGAATTAATATATAAATAAATCAGGACGTACTGTGAACCCCCTTTAACCTGACACGGCTACCATGAGCGTCTGTGGTTAGTAATATTATCTACGGACTTTTCACTGCCGATTTCACACAAGATTTTTGTGTTTATAAATTAGATGCTAAACTTTACGGGGCAAATTTGGACGCTAAAATTGTAGATTACCTAATTTCTCAAGCATGTCGTCGATACAATAGAAATCAGAATAAATTTCGTAAAAAAAATTATTTGAGATAATCTGCATCTTCTATTCGCAGTTAATAAATTTATAAAATGCGTTTGAAGATGCCACCAGTATATTATTATTATTTTTTTTTTTTTTTTTTTTTTTTTTTTGCTCTATCACAGTCCTCCAATTCGACTGGGTGGTATTTATAGTGTCGGGTTCCGGGTTGCATCCTGCCTCCTTAGAAGTCCATCACTTTTCTTACTATGTGTGCCGTTTCTAGGATCACACTCGTCTGCATGAGTCCTGGAGCTACTTCAGCGTCTAGTTTTTCTAGATTCCTTTTCAGGGATCTTGGGATCGTGCCTTGTGCTCCTATGATTATGGGTACAATTTCCACTGGCATATCCCATATCCTTCTTATTTCTATTTTCATATCTTGATACTTCCATCCATCCCTCTCTTCTCTTCAACTCTGGTGTCCCATGGTATTGCGACATCAATGAGTGATACTTTCTTCTTGACTTTGTCAATCAACGTCACGTCTGGTCTGTTTGCACGTATCACCCTATCCGTTCTGATACCATAGTCCCAGAGGATCCTTGCGTGATCGTTTTCTATCACTCCCTCAGGTTGGTGCTCGTACCACTTATTACTGCAAGGTAGCTGATGTTTATTGCACAGGCTCCAGTGGAGGGCTTTTGCCACTGAATCATGCCTCTTTTTGTACTGGTTCTGTGCAAGTGCCGGGCATTCGCTTGCTATGTGGTTTATGGTTTCATTTTTCGTATTGCACTTCCTACATATGGGAGAGATGTTATTTCCGTCTATCGTTCTTTGAACATATCTGGTTCTTAGGGCCTGATCTTGTGCCGCTGTTATCATTCCTTCAGTTTCCTTCTTTAGCTCTCCCCTCTGTAGCCATTGCCATGTGTCATCGCTGGCTAGTTCTTTAGTCTGTCTCATGTATTATCCGTGCATTGGTTTGTTGTGCCAGTCCTCTGTTCTGTCAGTCATTCTCCAGTCTCTGTATATTTCCTGGTCATCGTCTATTTTTATTTGTCCTTCTTCCCAAGCACTCTTGAGCCACTCGTCTTCACTGGTTTTCAGATATTGCCCCAGTGCTCCGTTCTCGATGTTGACGCAGTCCTCTATACTTAGTAGTCCTCTCCCTCCTTCCTTTCCTGTTATGATGAGTCTGTCCGTATTTGCTCTTGGGTGTAGTGCTTTGTGTATTGTCATATGTTTCCTGGTTTTCTGATCTATGCTGCGGAGTTCTGCCTTCGTCCATTACTACTATTCTGCGCTGTATCTGATTACTGGCACTGCCCATGTGTTTATGGATTTATCATATTATTATATTATTATTATTATTATTATTATTATTATTATTATTATTATTATTATTATTATTATTATTATTATTATTATTATTATTTTTCACCGTTCAGATATTTATAAAATGCGGTTGAAGATGAATCAGATATTACTAATATTATTAGTATTATTGATTATTATTATTATTATAAATAAATAAAAGAGAGTAAAATAAACTAAAAGAATATCTTCAAAAAATTATGTGAACATTAATGACATTTCAATACCTGTGAAACATTATCTGATAAATATTATTACCGACACTGTTACCGAAACCTAACGTTAATCAATTAAAGTATATATATAACATATATATATATATATATATATATATATATATATATATACATACATATATATATATATATATATATATATATATATATATATATATATATATATATATACAGATACTTGGTATTCCCTCAATAATTTTCATATGAGTCGAACTCGTCGGGTTCGACTCTCGTGAGAACTAATGAGAGCATACCAATTATAACCTTGTTGTGAAGGTTACAAAATGCTAGAGAATTTTTCTCCGGAACGAAAAAGTCGTTAATTCGCAGTTGTTAAGCGACTGGATTTTTCCGCTGAAGTTCCTGACCTCGATTCCTTCGTGAGACTGCTTGCAACATCTTTCCACAGTTCTTAGCGTATTTATTTTATTTATAAAATGCTTGGATATATATATATATATGTATATATATATATATATATATATATATATATATATATATATATATATATATATATATATGGATATAGGATTAGCAAATTTTTTCCTCTTTTTTTTAAACCGGTTGTTAGTAGCAGAAGGTACATTCTCTCTCTCTCTCTCTCTCGTCTTTCTCTGCTCTCTCTCTCTCTCTCTCTCTCTCTCTCTCTCTCTCTCTCTCTCTTCAGTCGTTGTAGTGATAATATTGACAATATATCTGGCCAGGTTAAGGGACTTCTGAATACTACTTCTTTCGATTTCCCCAACTTATATTTTCTTCGAGGAGGGCAAATAATTCGGGAGGGAGATTATTTGCTTGCATATATACAATTTGGATCCTTAACTGCCTAATGCAGTGTTTGCTTTCCTATGAACCCCCTGAGTACTAACCCCTGGTTTGGAGAGAGAGAGAGAGAGAGAGAGAGGAGAGAGAGAGAGAGAGAGACCTTACAGACCTTACCTTACATCTTGTTCGGGTTGCCCCAGGTCCCTCAGTGTGAGGCACCTCATAATGTCTACCAGAGAGTTGCTAGTACATCTTCCGGTATATTTTGCATCTTCCAATCTTGGATGGTCTGGGATGCAGTTTTAGATATTTGTCGAGCTTATTCTTAAACACATCTACGCTCACTCCTGATATATTCCTCAGATGAGCTGCAACGCATTGAATAGACGCTGCATTATCGATGCTGGTGCGTAGTGGATTAATGTCCTGTGTGCTTTCCTTATTTTTCCTGGTATAGTTTTGGGCACTATTAATCTACCTCTGCTTGCTCTTTCTGATATTTTTAGTTCCGTGATATTTTCTGCTATTCCTTCTATCTGTTTCCATGCCTGAATTATCATGTAGCGTTCTCTTCTCCTTTCTAGACTATATAATTTTTAAGAATTGTAGTCTTTCCCAGTAGTCTAGGTCCTTAACTTCTTCTATTCTAGCTGTAAAGGACCTTTGTACACTCTCTATTTGTGCAATATCCTTTTGATAGTGTGGGTACCATATCATATTTGCAATATTCAAGTGGGACTATATACGAACATATGTTTTATAAAGCATAATCATGTGTTCAGCTTTTCTTTTTTTGTTTTTGAAGTGCCGTAACAACATTCCCATTTTTTGCTTTACATTTTGCCAACAGAGTTGCTATTTGATCATTGCATAACATGTTCCTATTCATCATCACACCAAGGTCTTTAACCGCTTCCTTATTTGTGATGGTCTCATTATTAGGTCCCTTATATGCATATAGCTTTCTTTCTCTGTCTCCATAATTTATTGATTCAAATTTATCAGAGTTAAATACCATCCATATTTACCTCTGCCCAATCATATACTTTGTTAAGGTCTCTTTGTAGAGCGTTCCTATCTTCATCACAAAGTAATTTCTCTACTTATTCTTGTGTCATCTGCGAAACTACTCACTACCGAATCCTTCACATTATTGTCTATGTCTTCAATCATAATAACAAACAGTATTGCAGCTAACACCGTACCTTGCGGCACACCGGATATTACCTTGACTTCATCCGATTTCCTCGTCGTTTGCAATAACTATCTGTTTTTCTGTTGTGTAAAAATTCTTTTAACCATCTTCCTACTTTATCCACGATATTGTGTTTTCTAATTTTCTTCGCTAATATATTTGGTCTACTTTATCAAAAGCTTTTGCAAAGTCTAAATAAACCACATCTGTTTCATTTCCGCTTTTCATATTTTTGAATATGTTCTCACGGTGGACTAACAGTTGGGTTTGTGTACTTTTTTCGGGTACGAAACCATGTTGTCCTTTATTAAACAAATTATTTTTTATTAAATGTTTCATAATATTTTTCTTCATTACCCTTTCATACACTTTCATAATATGTGATGTTAGACTCACAGGTCTATAATTACTTGCCTCTAGTCTTGATCCACTTTTGAAAGTAGGGGTAATATATGCTAATTTGTGCTCATCATAAATCGGGGAAAGACAAAGGGACCTACATATGGTATTCATTGACCTTGAAAAGGCTTATGACAGAGTCCGAGACAAGAGGTATGGAGGAGCCTGAGGGAGAAGATGGTGCCAGAGAAGTATGTGCGATTGATACAAGAGATGTACCGGAATGTATTTACCAGAGTGAGGAGCAGTGTTGGGGAGACAGAAGGTTTTGAGGTGAGAGTAGGATTACACCCGGGGTCGGCTCTGAGCCCATTTATCTTTAACATAGTGATGGATGTTATAATAGAGGAAGTAAGGGAGACAGTACCATGGAACATATTGATGCGGATGATATTGTTCTGTGTGCAGAGGAGCAGGGAAGATCTGGAAGTGAAATTGGAAAGATGGAGACAAGTACTTGGAGGACAGAGGAATGAGAATAAGTAGAATCCAAGACAGAATATATGTGTACCACCACTGAGGGGGATGATAGAGAAAGTATTCAGCTTGTTGGAGAGCAAATAAGGAGAGTTGATAAGTTTAACGTATTTGGGATCTTTTGTTAACGCTGGGGAGGAAGTATGGAAGAAGAAGTAAAACATCGGGTACAGCATGGCTGGAACAACTGGAGAGCGGCCTCGGGAGTTCTTTGTGACAAAAGAGTGCCGCTTAGGTTAAAAGGAAAATTTCACAAGACGGTGGTAAGAACGGCAATGCTGTATGGTACGGAAACAGCAAGCATGAGAAAAGCAGAGCAGAAGAAGATGGATGTGGCAGAAAATAGAAATGAATGCTTAGGTGGATGTCTGGGGTAACAAGAGTGGATAGGATCAGAAATGACTACATAAGGGGGTCAACTAAGGTGGTGGAAGTATCAAAGAAAGTGCAGGAGGGGAGGCTGAGATGGTATGGACACCTGTTGAGGAGAGATGAGGACCACGCTGGGAGACATACTATGGGAGTGGAGGTGCAAGGAAGAAGAAAGAGAGGGAGACCAAGAAGAGATGGAAGGACTGTGTGAGAGGAGATTTACATGAGAAGGGAAATTGATGAGGCAGAAGTGCAAGATAGAAATAGATGGAAACGGCTCATCCGAAACGGCGACCCCATATAAAAATGGGAAAAAGCTGGGAAGAAGAAGATAAATCTTGCCTGTATCTACACTTTGTCTTAATAATATTGCAAGTGGCTTTGCGATAGAATGAACTACTTTCTTTAACAAAATAGCAGGAATTCCATCAGGCCCTGCAGCAGCTCCATTTTTAATTTCATTAATAGCCTGCACAATATCAGCTTCATTAATATCTATGTCAGCTAAATATTCACTATTTTCATCCCTTACTTCTATATCATTATCTTCATTATCTATTCTAGGGGTGAATTCTCTCTTATATCGTTCTGCCAGTATGTTGCAAATTTCCTTTTTTTCATTCGTTAATCTCCCTTCAATTCTCAGAGGGCCTATTTCTATTCTTCTTTTATTCATCTTCTTCGCATATGAGTATAATAGCTTGGGGTTTTGCTTGATATTTAATAGGGTTTTTTCTTCCAAGTCCCGTTTTTGTTTTTCATTTTCTTTTGATTGTATATCTTTTGTTCTGCATTTTCTATCTTACTTTTTAGTTCTATAACTTTCCATGCATTTTTTTCTTTTGCAAGACCTTTTTTCCACTTTCTGATTTTCTGGAACAAGATCCTTCTGTCTCTTGGTATGCATGAATGATGTTTACTTTTCTTCTTCGGTATATATTTTTCCACTATTTTCTCCAATATTTTATATAATATCTCCGTATTTACCCTTATGTCATCACTTACGAAAATGTTATCCCAATCTTTGTTTAATTCTTCATTAATTTCTGACCATTTTTTATATTTTTACTGTAGAAGTTGTATTTTCCATATCCTTCCCACTTTTTCATTTCTTGCTTATCTCTATTTTCACTTGCTTTGGAATGAACTGTTAATTCTATGACATTATGGTCTGAAATATTCGCATTATAAACTATTATTTCTTTAATATAATTCATCTCGTTCACAAATACTAGGTCTAAAGTATTTTCCTTTCTTGTTGGCAGGTGATTTATTTGTTGAATGTTGTATTCTAGTAGCATATCTAATAGCTTTTCAAATTGCCTCTTATCTTCTGCACTACTATTACTCTCTTTTTTATATGTATAAGTACAACCACAATCTCCTATTCGTTCTTTCCATTCTACGAAAGGAAAGTTGAAGTCACCAGATAGGAGAATAGTCCAGTCCTTGTGATTTCTACATATATCATCAATTTTTCAATTATTAAGTCAAACTCTTTAGTATTAGGAGGTCTATATATTACTATGTTCATCAATTTTTTCAGATTCAAATTCTACCGCTATTAGTTCACATTCTGAGTTACTATATTTCTCATATATTTTTCCTTGTTTTTTTGTCTTTCCCATATATTGCGGTTCCCCCTTGATTCCTATTTTTTCTATCTGATCTATAAGTTTGGAACCCTTTTATTTGATCATCATTCCCAGTCTCTTGGGAATACCAGGTTTCACTTATATTCATTATATCTATTTTCTTTTCATTTTGGGTTAGTTCTTCTAAGTACTCTATTTTTCTTTTTGAGTTACTCGTAACTAAACCCTGCGCATTCATCACTATGATGGTTTGCGTGTTTTCTCCTTCATTTAATACTGGTAGTAATAAGGATTTTTCCCATGTCTCTTTCCGTTCTGGTATGTTGTTCTTTTTTTCATTTCCAGAAATTCTGACATTAAAAAATCCAACTTTTCCATAATATTTGATCTTCCTTCATCATAATTATTCATTTTGTGTCTGAATCTGCAATTTTCTCCGTTTCTGCAATATCCTCTTGCATAATAAATACAGTTATTATCTCTTGAGTAGAATTTCGGAGCTGATGCTTTGAAATTTTTTGCTGACACCTCTGCATATTCTCATTGGTGGTTTGCTTTTCTCTTTTACCTGATATTCTTGATTTCTCTCTTTATTTGTTTCTTTCTTATTTTGGATTTTATTACTTGGTTGGTTATTTATTTGATTATGATTCATGGCTACAGGGTGCATATATTTGCATTTTTTTGTCGAACTTACATCCTTTTTCCTTCTTTTAGGTTTTTACATATTTTTGGATGCAGATCTCTGCAATCATCCCCATATCCATCTAAGTATGCACATTTACCATATATTTCATAGTTTTGACATATCTTAGGATGTTTGTAGTAACATCTTTCTCCAAATCTGCAATTCCCTCTTTTCAAAAGGTTTTGGCATTGAGAGAGAGAGAGAGAGAAGAGAATATACCTCCTACTACTAACCACTGGTTTGAGAGAGAGGGGGGGGAGACCTTACCTTACCTTACAGACCTTACAGTTCGTTCGGGTTGCCCCAGGTCCCTCAGTGTGAGGCACCTCTAATGTCTACCAGAGAGTTGCTAGTACATCTTCCGGTATATTTTGCATCTTCCAATCTTGGATGGTCTGGGATGCAGTTTAGATATTTTGTCGAGCTTATTCTTAAACATCTACGCTCACTCCTGATATATTCCTCAGATGAGCTGGCAACGCATTGAATATGACGCTGCATTATCGATGCTGGTGCGTAGTGGATTAATGTCCTGTGTGCTTTCCTTATTTTTCCTGGTATTGTTTTGGGCACTATTAATCTACCTCTGCTTGCTCTTTCTGATATTTTTAGTTCCATGATATTTTCTGTTATTCCTTCTATCTGTTTCCATGCCTGAATTATCATGTAGCGTTCTCTTCTCCTTTGTTCTGACGCATAATATTTTAAATTTTGAATTTTGTAGTCTTTCCCAGTAGTCAAGGTCCTTAACTTCTTCTATTCTAGCTGTAAAGGACCTTTGTACACTCTCTATTTGTGTAATATCCTTTTGATAGTGTGGGTACCATATCATATTGCAATATTCAAGTGGACTACGAACATATGTTTTATAAAGCATAATCATGTGTTCAGCTTTTCTTGTTTTGAAGTGCCGTAACAACATTCCCATTTTTGCTGTACATTTTGCCAAAAGAATTGCTATTTGATCATTGCATAACATGTTCCTATTCATCATCACACCAAGGTCTTTAACTGCTTCCTTATTTGTGATTGTCTCATTATTAGGTCCCCTATATGCATATAGCTTTCCTTCTCTGTCTCCATAATTTATTGATTCAAATTTATCAGAGTTAAATACCATCCTATTTTTCCTCTGCCCAATCATATACTTTGTTAAGGTCTCTTTGTAGAGCGTTTCCTATCTTCATCCCAAGTAATTTCTCTACTTATTCTTGTGTCATCAGCGAAACTACTCACTACCGAATCCTTAACATTACTGTCTATGTCTTCAATCATAATAACAAACAGTATTGCAGCTAACACACCGTACCTTGTGGCACACCGGATATTACCTTGGTTTCATCCGATTTCTCATCGTTTGCAATAACTATCTGTTTTCTGTTGTGTAAAAATTCTTTTAACCATCTTCCTACTTTATCTACGATATTGTGTTTTATAATTTTCTTTGCTAATATATTATGGTCTACCTTGTCAAAAGCTTTTTGCAAAGTCTAGATAAACCACATCTGTTTCATTTCCGCTTTTCATATTTTTGAATATGTTCTCACGGTGGACTAACAGTTGGGTTTGTGTACTTTTTCCGGGTACGAAACCGTGTTGTCCTATATTAAACAAATTATTTTTTATTAAATGTTTCATTATATTTTTCTTCATTACCCTTTCATACACTTTCATAATATGTGATGTTAGACTCACAGGCCTATAATTACTTGCCTCAAGTCTTGATCCACTTTTGAAAGTAGGGGTGATATATGCTAATGTGCTCATCATAAATCTTGCCTGTATCTACACTTTGTCTTAATATATTGCAAGTGGCTTTGCGATAGAATGAACTACTTTCTTTAACAAAATAGCAGGGATTCCATCAGGCCCTGCAGCAGCTCCATTTTTAATTTCATTAATTGCCTGCACAATATCAGCTTCATTAATTTCTATGTCAGCTAAATATTCACTATTTTCGTCCCTTACTTCTATATCATTATCTTCATTATCTATTCTAGGGGTGAATTCTCTCTTATATCGTTCTGCCAGTATGTTGCAAATTTCCTTTTTTTCATTCGTTAATCTCCCTTCAATTCTCAGAGGGCCTATTTCTGTTCTTCTTTTATTCATCTTCTTCGCATATGAGTATAATATTTTGTTTGGGGTTTTGCTTGATATTTAATAGGGTTTTTTCTTCCAATTCCCGTTTTTCATTTTCTTTTGATTGTATAATCTTTTGTTCTGCATTTTCTATCTTACTTTTTAGTTCTATAACCGTTTTCCATGCATTTTTTTCTTTTGCAAGACCTTTTTTTTGTTTTTTTTTCCACTTTTCTGATTTTCTGGAACAAGATCCTTCTGTCTCTTGGTATGCATGAATGATGTTTACTTTTCTTCTTCGGTATATATTTATCCACTATTTTCTCTAATATTTTATATAATATCTCCGTATTTACCCTTATGTCATCGCTTACGAAAATGTTATCCAATCTTTGTTTAATTCTTCATTTATTTCTGACCATTTTATATTTTTACTGTAAGAAGTTGTATTTTCCATATCCTTCCCACTTTTTCATTTCTTGCTTATCTCTGTTTTCACTTGCTTTGGAATTGAACCTGTTAATTCTATGACATTATGGTCTGAAATACTCGCATTATAAACTATTATTTCTTTAACATAATTCATCTCGTTCACAAATACTAGGTCTAAAGTATTTTCCTTTCTTGTTGGCAGGTGATTTATTTGTTGAATGTTGTATTCTAGTAGCATATCTAATAGCTTTTCGAATTGCCTATTATCTTCTGCACTACTATTACTCTCTTTTTTATATGTATAAGTACATCCACAATCTCCTATTCGTTCTTTCCATTCTACGAAAGGAAAGTTGAAGTCACCAGATAGGAGAATAGAAAAGTCCAGTCCTTGTGATTTCTACATATATCATCCAATTTTTCAATTATTAAGTCAAACTCTTTAGTATTAGGAGGTCTATATATTACTATGTTCATTAATTTTTCAGATTCAAATTCTACCGCTATTAGTTCACATTCTGAGTTACTATATTTCTCATATATTTTTCCTTGTTTTTTGTCTTTCCCATATATTGCGGTTACCCCTTGATTCCTATTTTTTCTATCTGATCTATAAGTTTGGAACCCTTTTATTTGATCATCATTCCCAGTCCCTTGGGAATACCAGGTTTCACTTATATTCATTATATCTATTTTCTTTTCAATTTGGGTTAGTTCTTCTAAGTACTCTATTTTTCTTTTTGAGTTACTCGTAACTAAACCCTGCGCATTCATCACTATGATGGTTTGCGTGTTTTCTCCTTCATTTAATATTGGTAGTAATAAGGATTTTCCCATGTCTCTTTCCTGTTCTGGTATGTTGTTCTTTTTTTTTTTTCATTTCCAGAAATTCTGACATTAAAAAAATCCAACTTTTCCATAATATTTGATCTTCCTTCATCATAATTATTCATTTTGTGTCTGAATCTGCAATTTTGTTTCTCCGTTTCTGCAATATCCTCTTGCATAATAAATACAGTTATTATCCCTTGAGTAGAATTTTGGAGCTGATGCATTGAAATTTTTTGCTGACATCTCTGCATATCTCATTGGTGGTTTGCTTTTCTCTTTTACCTGATATTCTTGAGAGAGAGAGAGAGCATATACCTCCTACTACTAACCACTGGTTTGAGAGAGAGGGGAGAGAGAGAGAGAGAGAGAATATACCTTCGTACTAACCACTGTTTTGGAGAGAGAGAGAGAGAGAGAGATACCTTCTGCTACTAACCACTGGTGTTGAGAGAGAGAGAGAGAGAGAGAGAGAGAGAGAGGAGAGAGAGAGAGAGAGAGAATATACCTTCTGCTACTAACCCCTGTTTTGGAGAGAGAGAGAGAGAGAGAGAGAAAAGAGAGAGAGAGAGAGAGAGAGAGAGAGAGAGAGAGAGAGAGAGAGAGAGAATATACCTTCTGCTACTAACCACTGTTTTTGGAGAAAGAGAGAGAGAGAGAGAGAGAGAGAGAGAGAGAGAGAGAGAGAGAGAGAGAGAGAGAGAATATACTTCCTACTACTAACCACTAGTTTGAGAGAGAGAGAGAGAGAGAGAGAGAGAGTTACAAGGATAGGTATGGTGTTTCAAAGACTTATTAGTCCCGCATCCGAGGAGACATTCGTCCTGCTCACTTATCTCTAGGAGGAGGAGGAAGCGAGATAGAGAGAGGGAGAGAGAGACCAATGTTACGGTATTCCATGACGCAAAAGCAAATATACAATAATAATAATAATAATAATAATAATAATAATAATAATAATAATAATAATTCCAGAACGGACAATTTGGTCTATTATACGTACGTACCTACCTATCTTCACATTTACCTATCTTCAGGCTTATCTATCTTCACACTTATCTGTCCTCACGCTTATCTTCTCACTTACCTTAAAATTCCCGTAGCTGGCCATCGAAGACCCCATCGCTCACAGCAGCGCCCCACCTGGAAGTGGTTCCAGAAACCCCGATTCGATAAGAACCAACAACCAGCGATGAGCAACAGAAGAGAAAACCCGAAGCTCTGGATCACCGCTGCACCAGAAAGTCCCAGAATCGAGTGATAATTACGACAATTACAG